>NC_064642.1:155974673-156149673 GCF_023864345.2 Schistocerca serialis cubense
CTCACATGGGCGGGAGAGAGGAGCCGCACAAAGTGAGTGAGTGTGTGAATGTATCTGTTTGTGTGTGTGTGTGCGTGTGTGTGTGTGTGTGTGTGTGTGTGTGTGTGTGTGTGTGAGAGAGAGAGAGAGAGAGAGAGAGAGAGAGAGAGAGAGAGAGAAGAGCGAAGAAAGTGCGGCCAGCGTGAAACGCAAGCCTCGGAGCTGGAAGCAAAAGGTCACCGCAATTGTCGACGTTCCTAAAGATGTTGCGTGAAGTACAGCTGTTATAAGAGGCGGCGGTGGGCGCAGGCAGTTTGCACCTCCTCGCGTTTTGAATAATTGCGGTATACGGCCTCAAAATAGTATTTTCCGGTAGCCGTAAGTCAAGGGACCGGCTCTGGAAGCGGAACATTCCACATGGAGGGTGGCGAACCGGCATTAATCTCGTTTGCGGCGCGGCGAGAAATTTACCTACGCGGCGGTGCGCAGACAAACGCGGCTCGAGGTCGCGCGAGAATGCCGAAGAAGTATGGCGGCCCTAATTGTGGTGGAGGCACAGCTTATAGCGTGTGGGGTCGCGCCGGAGCGCTCGCCGCCCTAACTCAAGGCGTGCACGCGGAATTTAGGGCTGCAGTCCCGGCCGGTCATTTGCGAAGCGGGAGGGGAAGGAATGGAAAGCCGGCAGGGATCGAAACACGCGCACCGCCGTGACCCCTGCGGGTCGAGCGCGGAACTGGACGGGGCTGCGACATTTGCACCTGTCTAGAGACCGCTCTCTCGGCCAGGACCGCGAGGAGGGGAGCTGGTTGTTGCAGCAGTCTGGTTTCCCGCGGCGTGTGACTCGCGTCTTGTAGGGTCTGTGTTGAAGAGCGACCCCTGTAGAAAACTGTCTGTTGCTGACATCCATCTACATCTACATCCATACTCCGCAAGCCACCTGACGGTGTGTGGCGGAGGGTACTTTGAGTACCTCTATCGGTTCCCCCTTCTATTCCAGTCTCGTATTGTTCGTGCAAAGAAAAATTGTCGGTATGCCTCTAATCTCTCTGATTTTAACCTCATGGTCTAAATGCGAGATATACGCAGGAGGGAGCAATATACTGCTTGACTCCTCGGTGAAGGTATGTTCTCGAAACTTCAACAAAAGCCCGTACCGAGCTACTGAGCGTCTCTCCTGCAGACTCTTCCACTGGAGTTTACCTATCATCTCCGTAACGCTTTCGCGATTACTAAATGATCCTGTAACGAAGCGCGCTGCTCTCTGTTGGATCATCTCTATCACTTCTATCAACCCTATCTCGTACGGATCTCACACTGGTGAGCAATATTCAAGCAGTGGGCGAACAAGTGTACTGTAACCTACTTCCTTTGTTTTCGGATTGCATTTCCTTAGGATTCTTCCAATGAATCTCAGTCTAGCATCTGCTTTACCGACGATCAACTTTATATGATCATTCCATTTTAAATCACTCCTAATGCCTACTCCCAGATAATTTATGGAATTAACTGCTTCCAGTTGCTGACCTGCTATATTGTAGCGTCAATTCGTTGCATATCATCCTGCATTTCAGTACAATTTTCCCTTGTTACAACCTCTCGATATACCACAGCATCATCCGCAAAAAGGCTCAGCGAACTCCCGATGTTATCCACAAGGTAATTTATGTATATTGTGAACAGCAACGGTCCTTCGACACTCCCCTGCGGCACACCTGAAATCACTCTTACTTCGGAAGACTTCTCTCCATTGAGAATGACATGCTGCGTTCCGTTATCTAGGAACTCTTCAATCCAATCACACAATTGGTCTGATAGTCCATATGCTGTTACTTTGTTCATTAAACGACTGTGAGGAACTGTATCGAACGCCTTGCGGAAGTCAAGAAACACGGCATCTACCTGGGAACCCGTGTCTATGGCCCTCTGAGTGTCGTGGACGAATAGCGCGAGCTCGGTTTCACACGATCGTCTTTTTCGAAACCCATGCTGATTCCCACAGAGTGGATTTCTAGTCTCCAGAAAAGTCATTATACTCGAACATAATACGTGTTCCAAAATTCTACAACTGATTGACGTTAGAGCTATAGGTCTATAGTTCTGCACATCTGTTCGACGTCCATTCTTGAAAACAAGGATGACCTGTGCCCTTTTCCAATCTTTTGGAACGCTACGCTCTTCTAGAGACCTAAGGTACACCACTGAAAGAAGGGGGGCAAGTTCCTTTGCGTACTCTGTGTAAAATCGAACTGGTATGCCATCAGGTCCAGCGGCCTTTCCTCTTTTGAGCGATTTTAATTGTTTTTCTATCCCTCTGTCATCTATTTCGATATCTACCACTTTGTCATCTGTGCGACAATCTAGAGAAGGAGCTACAGTGCAGTCTTCCTCTGTGAAACAGCTTTGGAAAAAGAGATTTAGTATTTCGGTCTTTCGTCTGTCATCCTCTGTTTCAGTACCATTTTGGTCACAGAGTGTCTGGACATTTTGTTTTAATCCACCTACCGCTTTGACATAAGACCAAAATTTCTTAGGATTTCCTGCCAAGTCAGTACATAGAACTTTACTTTCGAATTTATTGAACGCCTCTCGCATAGCCTTCCTCATACTACATTTCACTTCTCGTAATTTTTTTTGTCTGCAAGGCTTTGGCTATGTTTATGTTTGCTGTGAAGTTCCCTTTGCTTCAGCAGCAATTTTCCGACTCTGTTGAATATCCACCCGTATACTCCGCAAGCCAT
The DNA here is from genome assembly GCF_023864345.2 of Schistocerca serialis cubense. Taxonomy (NCBI): domain Eukaryota; kingdom Metazoa; phylum Arthropoda; class Insecta; order Orthoptera; family Acrididae; genus Schistocerca; species Schistocerca serialis. The sequence continues at coordinate 155,977,391 of NC_064642.1, forward strand.
TGCACAACGCATGACGGAGGGTTCGTAGTACCAATGTTATCGGTTCTCTGTCCTACTGTATTCGCGTAGGGAGTTCCACGAGGCTTTTAGCGTATTATTTCGAATACGAAGACCGGAAAACCCGTTACTGTATGATAACTCCGTTGCAGAACAATCACTGGAAGCAGTTCCATTCACAAAATCTGTAGTAGTATGCATACGGAGCGATCTGAAGTGGAACGATCACATAAAATTAATTACGATTAAATCAGTTGGAGTACTGAAATTCATTGGATTAATCCTCAGGAAATGTAGTAGCTTAAAACACTCGCTCGAGAAATATTTGAATACTGCTCGTCAGCATGGGATCCGTACTAGACAGGACTGATAGAGGAAACACAGAAGATCCAAAGAAGAGCAGCGCGTTTCGTTACAGGTTCATTTAGTAAGCGCCAAAGTGTCACAGAAATGATCCAGAGAACTCCAGACGCTGCAAAAGAGGCATCCGTTCCTAAAAAAATTAACAAATATATTGCTTCCTCCTACATACATCTCACGAAAAGACCATGGAGATAAAATCACAAATATTCGAGACATACTGAGCCTTACCGACAATCGGTCTTCCTGCGAATCATCTATGACTGGAACAGGAGAGTGGAAAAGTGACAGTAGTATATAAAGTAAATGGCTCTAAGCACTATGGGACTTAACATATGATGTCATCAGTCCCCTAAACTTAGATCTACATAAACCTAAGTAACCTAAGGCCATCTCACACATCCAGGCCCGAGGCAGGATTCGAGCCTGCGACTGTAGCAGCAGCGCGGTTTCGGACTGAAGCGCCTAGAACCGCTCGGCCACAGCGGCCGGCATGTATAAAGTACCCTCTGCCATGCCCCCCATGGTGGCTTGCAGAGTAGATATCGATGTAGGCACTGAACGAGGGTAAAATGACTGCCTATATGTCTCCGAACGTGTCGTAATCTGTCTTACCTTACTCTCATGATCCCGACGCTACATATTTGATTGTGACAATCGAATATCTCTAATACAGCTTTTCACGAGATCTGTGTCGTCTTTCTAACCGACCTGTTACGATCCTATCAGGGTACTGCAGATTTAGTTCGATGTCTGTTGTCATTCCCTCTTGATAACGACTGCAAGCAACAGAAATGGTCGCACTGGCGTCTTTCAGCAGTTTCCTTTCCAGATGCAGAGCTCTTTCCCAGAACCATTCTATCAAATATAAGTCCTTTATTCGCTTTCCTTAAAACTGATTTGACGTGATCTTCCCATTTTATACAGCTACTTAGTGTTACCCATAAATACTTGTACAATATTATGTATTCAAGAAGTTCACTACTAATCTTGCAATGGAATGTCATCGGGTTTTCTTTCTTTGTTATAGGCAGGAAAAGGTTACAGGACAGTATGGGCTTGGGACAAGGAATGAGAGAGGAGAAAGACTAATTGAATTCTGTAACAAGTTTCAGCTAGTGATAGCGAATACCCTGTTCAAGAATCACAGGAGGAGGAGGTATACTTGGAAAAGGCCGGGTGATATGGGAAGATTTCAATTAGATTACATCTTGGTCAGACAGAGATTCTGAAATCAGATACTGGACTGTAAGGCGTACGCAGGAGCAGATATAGACTCAGATCACAATATAGTAGTGATGAAGAGTAGGCTGAAATTTAAGACATTAGTCAGGAAGAATCAATACGCAAAGAAGTGGGATACGTAAGTACCAAGGAAAAACGAGATGCGGTTGAAGTTCTCTAAGGCTATAGATAAAGGAATAGCTCAGTAGGCAGTACAGTTGAAGAGGAATGGATATCTCTAAAAAGGCCATCACAGAAGTTGGGAAGGAATACATAAGTACAAAGAAGATAAGTGCGAAGAAACCATGGGTAACAGAAGAAATACGTTAGTTGATTGATGAAAGAAGGAAGTACAAAAATGTTCTGGGAAACTCAGGAATACAGAAATATATGTCGCTGAGGAATGAAATAAATAGGAAGTGCAGGGAAGCTAAGACGAAATGGCTGCAGGAAAAATGTGAAGACATCGTAAAAGAAATGGTTGTCGGAAGGACCTACTCAGCGTACAGGGAAGTTAAAACAACATTCGGTGACATTAAAAACAAGTGTGGTAACATTAAGAGCGCAAGGGGAATTCCACTGTTAAATGCAGAGGAGAGAGAGGATAGATGGAAAGAATACATTGAAAGCCTCTACGAGGTGGGAAGATTTCTCTGATATGATAGAAGAAGAAACAGGTGTCAATTTAGAAGAGATAGGAGATCCAGTATTAGAATCAGAATTTAAATGAGCTTTGGAGGACTTAAGAAAATAAGGCTGAAAGGATAGATAACATTCCATCAGAATTTCTAAAATAATTGGGGAAGTGGCAACAAAACGACTATTCAGGTTGGTGTGTAGAATGTATGTCTGGCGACATACCAACTGACTTTCGAAAAAACATCATCCACACAATTCCGAAGACGGCAAGAGCTGACAAGTGCGAGAATTATCGCACAATCAGCTTAACAGCTCATGCATCCAAGTTGCTTACAAGCATAATATAGATAACAATGGGAAAGAAAATTGAGGACGCGCTAGATGACGATCAGTTTGGTAAGGCACGATCATAGGATTTATCGGTCTGGAAAAAGCGTTCGACAACGTAAATTGCTGCAAGAAGTTCGAAATTCTGAGAAAAGTAGGGGTAAGCTATAGGGAGAGACGGGTTGTATACAATATGTACAACAGCCAAGAGAGAATAATAAGAGCGGACGACCAAGAACGAAGTGCTCGTGTTAAAAAAGTGTGTAAGAAAAGGATGTAGCCTTTCGCCCCTACTCTTCAATCTGTACATCGAGGAAGCAATGATGGAAATAAAAGAAAGGTTCAGGAGTGGAATTAAAATTCAAGGTGAAAGAAAATCAATGATACGATTCGCTGATGACAGTGCTATCCTGAGTGAAAGTGAATAAGAATTACATGATCTGCTGAACAGAATGAACAGTCTAATGGGTACACAGTATGGACTGAGAGTAAATCGAAGAAAGTCGAAGGTAATGAGAAATAGTAGAAATGAGAACAGCGAGAAACTTAACATCAGGATTGATGGTCATGAAGTAGATGAAGTTAAGGAATTCTGCTGCCGAGGGAGCAGAATAACCAATGACGCCGGCCGGTGTGGCCGAGCGTTTCTAGGCTCTTCAGTCGTTTGGGTCAACATTTGTAAAACCCTAATTCTTCTCTCTCAAACCCCACCCTATGGGAGAGAGGGAAAGTTCTAGATTAAGCGAATCAAAATATACTCAGCAAATAAGTATTTTTTTTATTTATCCGTAAGCATTTTCCACGCAAAAATGGGAACATGGATTTTCTTGAATTACAGCGTCAACTACCAAGAATCAAAACAAATGTTTAAGACAAAATGTACGTAGTGTTTTATGTAAAGTCTGATTCTGCAATAAAAAATGTGGGTTCCCACTTGAAATTTTAAAGTTGCTCCCACCCCATCCCCTTAGGTGGGTGGGGTGGCAGGATAATTTTAGCACCAGCAGATGTCCCCCTCGAAAATAATCAGTTTTGGATTCTACACATTTTTTCGTGTGAAGCTTATTTTTCGAGTTATTTTGGTTTGTCAACTTAAAATTTACACCCTGTATAAGGACTGATATATAGTCAAGGAATTAGTGTGAAATTCGTGTCTTTCCGACAAGCTTGCACTAAATGTGGAACTATGGCAACGTTATTACAAAATGTGTCCAAACAGGACTAACGGACTGTTATTCCTTTCTTCGCTGTCAAAGAACAAACACTGGTAGAAATCCATGGGAGAATGAAGAATGGGTAGCATTGGGGCCGCCGCTTTCCGTCACTCCTTTTGTCACTGAAACAGGAAAGGGAATAAGTAGTGGTGTTGCGAGGTACCCTCGACCATGCACCATATTGTGATTACGAAATATGTAAGTACATATAGATTTAGATGTTAATGTAGATAGGAGTAAGGTCGGAAAATTGCCGGCGAAGAACATGTTAACAGAAGGGCTAATTCACGGTAAATTTGAATGGTGAGACATTTTATCAATATTCGTTGGTTAAAATGGTACCTGGAACAGGGATGGAAGGACAAACCATGGGTGACTTGCGGTCTTTAGCAATTTGCTACTCGGTGAGCGCAGAACTGCAACACTCAGCGCAAAGTTCACTCGCTACTCTCTGTGCGATCCGTAGTGTTGTGTCTGCTGACGTCAAATATCTTTGTGACTGTTGGTTATTTTATGTAGTGTTGTATCTGCTGACTTATAGCAAATATGTTTGTGACTGTTATTTTATGTTTCCTGTTTCCGATGTGTACTGAGTACTGTAAACTGTGTGATAGATGCTTTATGCGTGTGAGCTTCTGCGTAATTGGACTACATGACAACCGCAAGTAAAAGTATTTTTTCCCAAATTTGCAGTTAACTAAATACAAAGATCCATCATTAATTTGCAAAATTATGTGTTTATACACTGACGGAAAAAATTACAACATCAAGATGTAGCTGCACGACATAAACGATAGTTAGTAGACGTGTTTCCACATCTGAAAGATGATGTCTTCGCGCCAGTCGCGTAAGAGTGGCGGTAGTAGCGCAACTATGAGGATGAAAACCAGGTTTGCTTAAAATACACGATGTAGCGGTGGTGAACATTAGTTGCCTTCGAGATTGGACGTGGCGAGTTAATGTTAGTCAAGAATGCCTTGAAGGCCACATGCTATTATCAACAGTGAGTTTGAACGAGGCCGTGTAATAGGGCTTCAAGGAGCTGCATCTTCCTTCTCCGGTACTGCAGGAAGACATGGCTCATGATTGTAGTCACTGTTTATGACTGCTGGCAACGGTGGTCACAGGAATGTACGGTCCAAGAAGACCGGGCTCCGGGCGGCCAATTGACACTACCGATAGGGAAGACCATTGTGTTCAGCAGGTGGCTCTGTCGCACCGTACTGCACCCACAACCGAAATTTGAGTAGCAGTTGGCACCATAGCGCCACAAGGAACTGTTGCAAATTGGTTACCTCCAAGACAGCTCCGAGGCAGACACACTGTAGCGTGCATTTCACTGACCCCAAACCACCATCACTTGCGACTTCAGTGATGTCAAGCGAGAACTTTTTGGATGGCAGAGTGGAGGTCTGCTGTGCTTTATGATGAAAGCTGGTTTTACCTCGGTGCCAGTGAAGGCAGTGTTGGTCAGACAGAGGCCAGCTGAGGACCAGCATCCAACCTGTCTGCGTGCTAGACGCACTGAACCTACAATTGGCCCTATAGTTTGGGGTGTGATTTCGTGCGAAAGCAGGAGCCCTCTCGTGATTATTCAACACACTCGTGGTTATCCATCACACCTTGACTGCAAAACTGTACCTCAATCTAGTGATTCGACCCGATGTGCTGCCATTCGTGAACAGCATCCCAGGGGTGTTTTCCAACAGGATAACGCTCGCCCACTTTCCGCTATTCTAATAGAACATGCCCTACAGAGTGGCGACATGTCTTGGCCTGATAGATCGCCAGATCTGTCTCAAATCGAGCACATATGTGACATAATCGGACGGCAATTCCAGCGTGATCCACGCCCAGTATTAACCGATCCTGCATTGACCGACTAAGTGCAACAGGCGAGGAACTCCATCCCACATCCTGGCATCGGCACCGGTACAACACCATGCATTCATGGCTGCATGCTTGCGTTCAACATTCTCGCGCCTACACCGGTTATTAATGTACTAGCATTTCACATTTGCAATTGCTTATCTCGCGCTTGTACACTACTGACCATTAAAATTGCTACACCAAGAAGAAATGCAGACGATAAACGGGTATTCATTGGACAGATATATTATACTAGAACTGACATGTGATTACATTTTCACGCAATTGGGGTGCATAGATCCTGAGAAATCAGTACCCACCTCTGGCCGTAATAACGGCCTTGATACGCCTGGGCATTGAACCAAACAGAGCTTGGATGGCGTGTACAGGTACAGCTGCCCATGCAGCTTCAACACAGTACCACAGTTCATCAAGAGTAGTGACTGGCGTATTGTGACGAGCCAGTTGCTCGGCCACAATTGACCAGACGTTTTCAATTGGTGAGCGATCTGGAGAATGTGCTGGCCAGGGCCGCAGTCGAACATTTTCTGTATCCAGAAAGGCCCGTACAGGACCTTCAACATGCGGTTGTGCATTATCCTGCTGAAATGTACGGTTTCGCAGGGACCGAATGAAGCGTAGAGCCACGGGTCGTAACACATCTGAAATGTAACGTCCACTGTTCAAATTGCCGTCAATGCGAACAAGAGGGACCGAGACGTGTAACCAATGGCACCCCATACCATCACGCCGGGTGATACGCCAGTATGGCGATGACGAATACTCGCTTCCAATGTGCGTTTACCGCGATGTCGCCAAACACAAATGCGACCATCATGATGCTGTAAACAGAACCTGGATTCATCCGAAAAAATGACGTTTTGCCATTCGTGTACCCAGGTTCGTCGTTGAGTACACCATCGCAGGCGCTCCTGTCTGTGATGCAGCGTCAAGGGTAACCGCAGCCATGGTCTCCGAGCTGATAGTCCATGATGCTGCAAACGTCGTCGAACTGTTCGTGCAGATGATTGTTGTCTTGCAAACGTCCCCAGATTATGACTCAGGGATAGAGACGTGGCTGCACGATCCGTTACAGCCATGCGGATAAGATGCCTGTCATCTCAACTGCTAGTGATACGAGGCCGTTGGGATCCAACACGGCGTTCCGTATTACCCTCCTGAACCCACCGATTCCATATTCTGCTAACAGTCATTGGATCTCGACCAACGCGAGCAGCAATGTCGCGATACGATAAATCGCTATCGTGATAGGCTACAATCCGACCTTTATCAAAATCGGAAACGTGATGGTACGCATTTCTCCTCCTTACACGAGACATCACAACAACATTTCAGTAGGCAACGCCGGTTAACTGCTGTTTGTGTATGAGAAATCGGTTGGAAACTTTCCTCATGTCAGCACGTTGTAGGTGTCGCCACTGGCGCCAACCTAGTGTGAATGCTCTGAAAAGCTAATCGTTTGCATATCACAGCATCTTCTTCCTGTCGGTTAAATTTCGCGTCTGTAGCACGTCATCTTCGTGGTGTAGCAATTTTAATGACCAGGAGTGTATTAACCTGTGATCTTGCAATGTTAATCACTTAAATATGTTACCTAGACAAATGTGTTCCCAAGATTTCATTACTCTACATTAATTAGTTTTTGGTGCTGCAACATTTTCCCGTCAGTGTATATCACAGAAAAGAGAATAGAATAATGCAGCATGTCACAGATCGAAAATATTACGCTTAATGCCTTAATATACCAAAAACGAACTTGAAAATGGGAGTCATTTTTCGATACACGTCCTGCAAGAAGCAAGTAAAAGAAACTTGTGACCATCAGCAGCAGCAGATCCATTACAATAGCACAGGTTGCCGGCCGTTGTGGCCGAGTGGTTCTAGGCGCTTCAGTCCGGAACCGCCCTGCTGCTACGGTCGCAGGTTCGAATCCTGACTCGGGCATGGATGTGTTCAAATGGTTCAAATGGCTCAGAGCGCTATGGAACTTAACATCTGAGGTCATCAGTCCGCTAGAACGTGGAACTACATAAACCTAACTAACCTAAGGACATCACACACATCCATGCCCGAGGCAGGATTCGAACCTGCGACCGTAGCAGTCGCGCGGTTCCGGACTGAAGCGCCTAGAGCCGCTCGGCCAGCGCGGCCGGCCATGGATGTGTGTGATGTCCTTAGATTAGTTAGGTTTAAGTAGTTCTAAGTCTAGGGGACTGATGACCTCAGATGTTAAGTCCCATAGAGCTCGGAGCCATTTGAACCAAGCACAGGTTGATCATCTATTTATTTCTTATTCTTTGATTGCTACGTGCCGCTACCATCCCGCGATTGAAAATTAACTACACTCCTGGAAATGGAAAAAAGAACACATTGACACCGGTGTGTCAGACCCACCATACTTGCTCCGGACACTGCGAGAGGGCTGTACAAGCAATGATCACACGCACGACACAGCGGACACACCAGGAACCGCGGTGTTGGCCGTCGAATGGCACTAGCTGCGCAGCATTTGTGCACCGCCGCCGTCAGTGTCAGCCAGTTTGCCGTGGCATACGGAGCTCCATCGCAGTCTTTAACACTGGTGGCATGCCGCGACAGCGTGGACGTGAACCGTATGTGCAGTTGACGGACTTTGAGCGAGGGCGTATAGTGGGCATGCGGGAGGCCGGGTGGACGTACCGCCGAATTGCTCAACACGGGGGGCGTGAGGTCTCCACAGTACATCGATGTTGTCGCCAGTGGTCGGCGGAAGGTGCACGTGCCCGTCGACCTGGGACCGGACCGCAGCGACGCACCAATGCACGCCAAGACCGTAGGATCCTACGCAGTGCCGTAGGGGACCGCACCGCCACTTCCCAGCAAATTAGGGACACTGTTGCTCGTGGGGTATCGGCGAGGACCATTCGCAACCGTCTCCATGAAGCTGGGCTACGGTCCCGCACACCGTTAGGCCGTCTTCCGCTCACGCCCCAACATCGTGCAGCCCGCCTCCAGTGGTGTCGCGACAGGCGTGAATGGAGGGACGAATGGAGACGTGTCGTCTTCAGCGATGAGAGTCGCTTCTGCCTTGGTGCCAATGATGGTCGTATGCGTGTTTGGCGCCGTGCAGGTGAGCGCCACGATCAGGACTGCATACGACCGAGGCACACAGGGCCAACACCCGGCATCATGGTGTGGGGAGCGATCTCCTACACTGGCCGTACACCACTGGTGATCGTCGAGGGGACACTGAATAGTGCACGGTACATCCAAACCGTCATCGAACCCATCGTTCTACCATTTCTAGACCGGCAAGGGAACTTGCTGTTCCAACAGGACAATGCACGTCCGCATGTATCCCGTGCCACCCAACGTGCTCTAGAAGATGTAAGTCAACTACCCTGGCCAGCAAGATCTCCGGATCTGTCCCCCATTGAGCATGTTTGGGACTGGATGAAGCGTCGTCTCACGCGGTCTGCACGTCCAGCACGAACGCTGGTCCAACTGAGGCGCCAGGTGGAAATGGCATGGCAAGCCGTTCCACAGGACTACATCCAGCATCTCTACGATCGTCTCCATGGGAGAATAGCAGCCTGCATTGCTGCGAAAGGTGGATATACACTGTACTAGTGCCGACATTGTGCATGCTCTGTTGCCTGTGTCTATGTGCCTGTGGTTCTGTCAGTGTGATCATGTGATGTATCTGACCCCAGGAATGTGTCAATAAAGTTTCGCCTTCCTGGGACAATGAATTCACGGTGTTCTTATTTCAATTTCCAGGAGTGTAGTTTATCAGAGGCGTGTTAAGATACGGGAAATGGAAGGCTCCTATCAGCTGTGAAAGGAAGTAAGGCTCAGCGATTGAAGCGATCCAGCGCGGCTTTCCACGCCGTGGTGCCACTGCGCACCTGTTAGAGCGGCTGCCGACTGCTCCGAGCGCGCCAGGAAACAGACCTCATACATCGCAGATGAGGCCTGCGTCGGCCGGCCCCTTATTTTTACTTTCAAATGCGCGTTCCCACTGCCTACATCTACGGCCGCAGGCGCACTTTACTCCGGCTGCTGCGATGTTTGCGTAACCTGCCTACACCACTTATATGTCCTGGTAATTCGTATAATGGGCTACGAAATTAAAAGTTTATTGATATATCAACACAAAACAGCTCGAAGGTCCAACTTGTTTTGTCGCCAGTTGTTTATAGGTTGTAGAACCGATGTTGCAACTAATCTGTGTTCACATCGGCTCTTCAGGAATACTGGGTTCTCTTAATTTAATTGTTCGTTGAATACAGGCACCGTGTAAGATATCATTCAAAGCCACGCCATTGGGTTTTTCCGATTCACTGTTGTAGACACCAGCTCCGGTTTCCGGATTTGGGATACGTGGGGTTCTGTTCAGCCAGAAGCCGATGCACCCGGTCTCTCTGTTATCTTCTAAATAGGTTGTGGTTGGGGCCTACGAGGCTGGCTCTCATTCCCATCAAGGATAACCTTTGATAAGTGCTGGCGGGAAGCTGAAGAGATGAATGAAAATTTATAACAAGGCAGAAATTCGAAACCAGGTCTGCTGCTAACTATGCTGGATCCCCCGTTTCGTTCGACACTGACGTGGTATTCCCTGTTCTTTTTTTTCTTTTATGGGACTTAACTGCTAAGGTCATCAGTCCCTAAGCTTACACACTATTTAACCTAAATTATCCTAAGGACAAACACACACACACCCATGTCCGAGGGGGGACTCGAACCTCCGCCGGGACCAGCCGCACAGTCCATGACTGCAGCGCCTGAGACCGCTCGGCTAAGCCCGCGCGGCCGTGGTATTCTGACCGGTGCGAGAGCCTCGGCAGTGCCCTTCGAGTTTAGGCTGAGGCATGAATGAGAACTGGGATGGAGGAGGGAGGCATGCTACAGTAGTCTGTGCAAGGGTCCGAACAATTGTGCCAGGGTGGCGTAGTGGTTAGCGTTTCTGCCTACGGCAGTCTGCCGCCCGCAGTGTTGCGAGGCGGTCACGCGCCAGAGCGCTGCGGGCGAGGCGCGCACGGTGTGTTTGTGTTTACTTCGGCCGCTGTAAGTGCCGTTTTCCTTCTAGACCACCATGGCGCACATCTATCGGAAGAAGACATTACAGTTCAACTTTTGTTCCGACTTCGCCCGACCCAAGGCCCTGGAGGTAGAACGATTTATACGCGATGAAGTTAAAATACCACCAACGGATATAATTGGTATCCACTTGTCCATAGTTAGCAGTACCATCTACGTCAAAATGATCAACGATGCGGCGTGCGACAAAGTGATTCAAGAGGCAAAACGTGGACTGCGCTTCTGTCATTCCGACGGCAACGTCGGACCCGTTACCGTCGATCACGCAGGTCTCGGCACACGGACGATAAGGATCTTCGAATTGCCGTTCGAACTACCTGCAGACGTCGTCATCGAGGCGCTCCGTCCCTATGGCAACGTTCTGGAACATGTTGCCGAACGATGGGTCCAATTTCAGACCTATCCAGTTTTAAACGGTGTTAGACAGGTCCGCATCGAGTTGCAGAAACACGTGCCTTCCTATCTACGTATCGGAGGCTGCCGTGCCATTATAATGTACGACGGCCAACCTCGGACCTGTTCCGGTTGCGGGAAAGAAGGTCACCTACGGTCTGAATGCATTCAACGACGTGTTGCGCAGCTCCCGTTGTCGGACGCGTCCGTCACACCCACGATGACCGCCCTACCGGTCACTTACGCAGCGGCTCTTGCCACGTCTACAGCTTCGTCCAGTCCGTCGCCCGGTCCTTCCGATCGGCACGTCCCACCGTCCCAGTCACCAACGGACGGTACAGACGTCCCACCTGACAACCTTGCCGCCGAACAGGCTCCCGCACCGGACGCTGAGGAGACCAGTACATCTTCACAACACCTGTTTGATAATTTCATTGTACCCACCGACGCCTTCGAACCAGGTCGACGCTCCTCCTTGCCGTCGTCCGACACTGAGGAACACGTGCGCAAACAACGCTCGCCACGTAGGCGCAAACGCCGTCGCCGTTCACCCAAGGGCTCAGAGCGTTGCCACCCGCGACGACGAAGTCGACACCCAAGCAGCCGACATTTCCACGCAGAGGTCAGCGGACAACTTTCACGATGAACAAGACGTTTCGCAGGACGGGACCACTATGGAGGTCGCCACGCACAATGTAACGATCGGTGCGCCGGTTGAGACGCCTGTCTCCCCCCCGACAACTCCAGATCTCTCTCACCACGACGCAATTCCCATGGACATTGGACAGACCCACGGCACAGGAGCATGGGCCGACGACATTGAGGAAGGTACGCCCCCTCCTCCGGATGAGATGCCTCCGCCGGACGAGGCTGCCTGTTAACATCAAAAGTGAGGCATTGCAGCTGATGGGACGGGACTTCCTGTCGGTGCCCTCCTCTTACTTCCCTTGGTGATGGTAGATGCGCGTCCACCACCACTGAAACAAACATACCGGTTTGCCACACTGAACATCAACATGATCGGCACTGCACCCAAGCTGCAACTCCTATGTGACGTGCTTCGGGCCTCTGACGTCGACGTCGCCCTTCTTCAGGAAGTACGCGTTGCCACACTACCACCAGTCTACGGCTACGACTCATGCACGTCCACATGTGATCAATCAGGGCGTGGAGTGGCTTTCAACATACGCGAAGGAATCCCACTCACGGACACGACAATCCTTCCCTGTGGAAGAGGCATGGCTGTTTCCATCTTCGACACGCGCGTAATCAATATTTACGCTCCGTCTGGCTCCACGAACCGTCGGCAGCGGTCCACTTTCTTCGGACATGACGTGGCGCCCCTGTTTTCTGGACGCTATGATCGCCTTATCATGGGAGGCGATTTCAACTGTGTCCTCCATCCGCAGGACCAAATGCCTGGTTATTCGCCATGCCCGGCGCTGCTCACCTTAATCGAAGATTTTCATCTAGTGGACGTTTGGGAGAAAATTCATGGCAATCCCCCCCGGTTTTACCCATTATACATCACATTCTGCGAGCAGACTGGACCGGTTTTATGTCTCTGCTCACCTCGGCAATGAAGTCGCCCAAGCTGAACGATGGCCTCTTGCATTTTCGGACCATTGCGCCGTCATTTGCTCCCTGGCTCTGCCACCTCAGTCAGTGTGGCGCAGCAGAGGTTACTGGAAGCTTAATACCTCCCTCCTTAATGATCCACACTGCCGACAATGTGTTGCCACTACATGGGCGTCTTGCGAAAGACGCCTCCCGCAGTACACATCCATGTTCCATTGGTGGCTCAAATGTGCCAAACCTGCGATCAGAAAGGCCTTCATACACCACAAATTTTCACTACGCCGTCCTCCGTGAGCTCGATGCGCTCGCTCCATCACCTGACACCCACAGGGAACGACAACGTACTAAAGCTCGTCTCCTCTCTCTTTAACGTGCCCGACTGCATGGTGTCGTGGTGCGTTCCCGACGACAAGACCTCCTCCACGACGAAACCCCATCCACAGTCCATGCCGCATCCGACCACAGTCGTCGACGTCGGCTTTTCGTCCCCAACATCACGACCTCCGATAGTGTTCACCACACAACACAGGCGGCAGTCGTGTCCGCCTTTGCTGAACATTATCGCCAATTTTATGATGATGAACCGATGGCGACGCCCATTCCTGATGATCTCCGTCCTTCCCCTGATCGGACCCTCACCGTAGCGGAGTCAACGTCCATGATGTCTGCAATCACCGCAGAAGAAGTGGTAGATGCGATCAACAAAGGGGCCAAGAACAAATCACCCGGACCAGATGGTCTCCCAGTGGAGTTTTACCGGGCGTTCACCACGTTAATGCTTCCTCGCTGGACGGAAATGATTCAGGAACTCTTTACTCCGTCCTTCCCAATTCCACCTGAATTCGTCACTGGCATTCTTCTACCTGTGCCTAAACCGAAGGGAGGGTCTCATGTCTCTGCATATCGCCCCCTTACACTACTGAATGCAGACTATAAAATCTATGCACGCCTCTTAGCAGCGCGCATATGCACTGTCTTACCTACTGTCCTTTCACCTGAGCAGACTGCACGTGGTTGTGCGGCCACCTTACAAACAGCCCTAGGAGAATGCCGTGACCTCATTGCACTGGCGTCGGTTTGTCGCCTTCGTGCAGCACTAGTATCCGTCGATTTCACGAGTGCCTTTGATCACGTTCGACACCCATTCCTCCTCATGGTGGCGACACGTATGGGGTTCTGGGGTTCCCATTGCTTTTTGTCGATGCCATTCGCCGGTTACTACTTCCCGCGGTCTCGATGGTACAAGTCAATGGGAGGCTTGTAGGACCGATTCCTATACACCGCTCTGTGCGTCAAGGATGCCCTATGTCTACTTTACTATATACCATTGCACTTGAGCCCCTCATCACTGGACTTACCTCTAGACTGCAGGGCCTCACTTTGTGTGACCACACCTTTCACTGTAGGGCTTATGCGGACGATCTCCTCTTTCTCACCTGCTCCTCCACGGAACTCAATGACGCCATCCAATGGATCCACCAGTATGGACGTCTTTCTAGTAGCATTCTTAATGTCCGTAAATCGACTATGATACACATTGGGCGCGGCCTCCCGGCTATGGTGCCGACCCCACTCCCAGTCAGTGCCACCCTTCGTTACTTGGATATCGAATTTACGAGCTCCACACACCGCACAGTGGCCCTGGCTTACCGGCGGCTTTTGCAGTCGATTCGGCACCATGTCCGCGGTCAAGTGCACCGTAACTTAAACCAACTCCAACGTGTGTCCTATGTCAACATGTATGTCGCCCCTAAACCGGTACACGTCGCCCAGATCCTCCCAATGCCGTTACTCCTTGGCCGCCTCATCCAATCAGCCTTTGGATATTTCGTGTCAGCAGGTGCACTTTTCAAAGTCCGCTACAACACTCTAACACTGCCTCCTGCAAAAGGTGGCCTCGGACTCATCAACGTGCGGGCACGCTCTTCTGCACTCTTTGTCCACACTCTATTGCGGCACTGGCAGGGGCCGGTCCCGTCTTTAACACGCAGTCTCTTAGATATCCTCCGACCAGCTTCTCTCGATCCACCGATCAATGTGGCACCTATTTCTCCATTATTGTACTACGTCGCCAATTGTTTCATAGAACTCAGCTACGTTCGGGTCGATCTTCCAGTCACCCCTCCTCCCCGTACAAAAGATTATTATCGTTTGTTTATGCTGTCCAACCCTTGCGACCCCATGGTGCTACAGCATCCTGACATTAACTGGCGCACGGTTTGGGGGTGTGTGCATGCACCCTTTTTACCGTCGTCTGTGTCTGCACTCTGGTATGTTTTAGTCTATGGAAAATTCCCGTCTAATAGTCGACTTTATCGCATAGGATTGGCCAACTCCCCACTCTGCCCTGACTGTCAGCTCGAAGACACCGACGAGCACCGTCTTACGTGCCCCCTGAAACAAAACGTATGGCTCATCATCCAACGAATCGTGGGCTTTTATCTCTGTGCCCCGCCAACGACGGTAACCCCGGATTTCCTGTTGTTGCCCCAAACATTTCACTACCCTCTTGCTAAGCACCATACCCTAATCTGGTTTCGAGGACAGGCTTTAGAATATCTCTTTCGGAGTGGTCCGCATACAGTCCTTGACTTCTGGTACAAAGTTGTGACCGCGCATAGCACCCTCACCCGAAAACCATCTTACCGACAAACTTTTGCCGGTTATCTCCGCGGCGTCTTCCTTGACCCCCCTCAAAGTTGGGGTGTACCATGCCTACCTGTCACATGATGCAACACCCTTATCAACGTTCTCATGCATCGACCAAAAACAAACACATTTTTTTAAAAAAGGAAGAAGACAGAATATGTTATATTTTGTTGTATTTAATGTTTTTCTTTTTTAATATTTTTTTTGTTTCTTTTGTGTAACTAACAGTCAGTCATTTGTATATTCTTAAATGGTACCTTGAAGGACTCTTGCGTAGTGAATATATATGTACTTTTAGTTTGTTCAATACAAATTTTTAAACAAAAACAAAAAAAAAAAACAAAAAAAAGGAAAACAGGATATGTTCTACTTTGTTGTATTTCATGTTATTCTAATAATTTGTTTACCTAACACTCATTTGTATATGTTTAACTGGTACCTTGAAGAACTTTTGCTTTGTTTATATATATATATATATATATATATATATATATATATATATATATATATGTAGTCTCCGTTTGTTCAATAATAAAGATTACAAAAAAAAAAGTGGTCAGCGCGGCGGTTTGTCACGCCAAGGGGCCCGGGTTCGACTCCCCGCTGGATCGGAGATTTTCTCTGCTCGGGGATTGTGTGTTTGTTGTCCTCATTATCATTTCATCATTATCAGTGGAAGGCAACGGGAAACCACCACTGGAATCACTTCCCTAGACGCTCATGC
Organism: Schistocerca serialis cubense; assembly: GCF_023864345.2. Lineage (NCBI taxonomy): Eukaryota > Metazoa > Arthropoda > Insecta > Orthoptera > Acrididae > Schistocerca > Schistocerca serialis. The sequence goes on from NC_064642.1 coordinate 155,993,465, forward strand.
GGTGGACCTCTCTGACGAGGCTTTCCCCATGACAAGATCTGCCGTAAGGCAGAACACAGAGTTAAACATCCATCGTTATGAAACTGATAAACTACGGGGGAAACGTTGGATATTTTTCACAGAAAACAAAGTAATGGTGGACTCATGGTGAAACAGTAGCTCACAAGTGACAAAAAAAAAAAAAAAAAAAAGTGAGCACTAGATCTGGGTTCGAATATCGGCCTTGGTAAAAATTCTCATTCATCGCTTTAGTCTGCACGTAAAGGGCGAACCACCGAAAAGTTGCACCACAAATATTGCGGAAATGGAAAGCGCTATTCATCTGCAGTTTTCACAGAATTGACTGGTAGTCAGGGGCTCCTATTGTTAGCCAATGAACAGATTATAATAATATTTAGATGTGTATTTTTTTTGCAAACATACACTTTTTAAATGGAGCAATGCCTATTGACGTTAACAGACTAAAATTAGCGTAAATTAGAACGTCAGTGGTGTTTTGTTGCAGGATTCTAGGTTCAAATGGCTCTGAGCACTATCCGACTTAACTTCTGAGGCCATCAGTCGCCTAGAACTTAGAACTAATTAAACCTAACTAACCTAAGGACATCACACACATCCATGCCCGAGGCACGATTCGAACCTGCGACCGTAGCGGTCGCTCGGCTACAGACTGTAGCGCCTAGAACCGCACGGCCACTCCGGCCGGCGCAGGATTCTAGTTCCGGTCGTGTACGATATATCGTATTTTGAAAAGTTCCCACAACGACACTTATTTGCGCCAATCAAATTGCGTAATTGCTAGGTGCGAAGTTGTACAGTGTTCCTGCATGTTCATTGAGTGCAGTTCGACTTGCTGGTGAGTTCGTCCAAGTAGTAGGTCATCAGTGGACTATGGGATTTATCAACGCAGGAAAAGCCGTCATGCTTATGGTGTACGGAGAGTGTAGGAAGAATGCAATTCGTTCTTGTACGGTGTATGCGGCAAGATATCCCAATAGATCTCACCCTTCTCGGCAGTTATTTACCAACCTCTTCAACGGGTTCCGTGAAAGTGGTAGTGTAACATGTAAATAATGTGACAGAAGAAAACAACTTGAGCCGTGGCGGCTAATCGGGTGATAACGACTGTGGTAGTCGCCTTTCATCTTTGACCACAGGGCTTTGAAACACGAGTGTGCCTCCCTCTAGCAGGACCGTGGCAAACCGGTGTTTGGTTGTCTTTGGTCGTGGTGGTATGGGCTGTGGAGCAGAATAAAAAACAAGTTTTCTGTTGGGGCATGGTCTGTCAGTGCAATAACGGAAAAAGGCTGTCAACATCGCATCTTGAAGCAACCTCCTATTCATCGCCTGCCGTCTTTGAGGAGGAAGGAACTGGTTACGATGGAGGTACCAGGCTGTCAGAGGCGTGTTCACCATGACGGAAGGGGGTTTTTCTGTTTTTTTCGATTAATGACTACTGTCGTCACCATGGTGGTAGATGGCAGTGGCTTTCCAGTGGTAAAGAGAGCGAGTTGACATTAAGGTCTGTTAAATTTTGTTTCTGTGAGGCTTTCGAGTTGTTTAGTGGAACTATTGCTCTGATATGCAGAGTGTATGAATTTTTATTATCTTATCTGAGTATTCTACTGACGTGCAACTGATATCAAGTTTTCTTGTAAGGCTTACAATACTTCGTTCAGTCTTGGAGTATTGTTCGTCTGTGTGGGACCCTTACTAGTTGGGTCTGATTCAAGAGATTGAGAAGGTCCAAAGAAGAGCGGCAAGATTCGTGACTTGTACATTTAGCCATCGCGGGAACGTTATAAATCTCATAGAAAGTTTGAAGTCGGACACACTTGTAGATAGACGACGCGCTAAACGGAAGGGGCTGCTCATGAAATTCCTAAATCCGATCTTCGCCGAGGATGTAAAGCATATATTATTACCACCAACTTTCAAATCGCGCAATGATCACCATTCATAGATAAGGGAAATTAGAACTCATACTGAGGCGTTCAGACAGTCGTTTTTACCTCGCGCGATCCGCGAGTGGAACAGAGGGGGAGGGGGGGGGGGGGGAAATATGACTTTGGAGCGAATAGTGCCCTCCGCCACACACCGCTTGGTGGCTAGTGGAGCATATGGAGTATATGTGTAGAGCTAGATGAGAAGGCTACTATGCTGAGCAGCACTGGATGTTATTGTATTTGTACACGTGACATTTTTCCCCTCAGCGCAATCTGGAACTCAACTTGGTGTTTAAAGGCTCTTCAAATTGTAATCCTCGTGCATGGTCTGAGCCATGAGTCACGAATTAGTTGCCGTAAATTCTAGCCTCTGCCAAATTATTTTAGTTGGATGAATTATCAAATTTGCTTTGTCTTTGGTTTGCCATGATGGTAGTAAATTAAGTACCCCGACTAATGTGGCCTTATTCTTTAATGCATGTTTAATGGGTGATTAATCACGGTACACCATTTCTCTTAAACATCACCCTTAAAATTAAAGTTATTCCAGGCTGTGTTTTCGCTGCAGTGGCTGAGTGATATGTGCTTATTGTAATACAGTGGTTCACGTAGTAACCAGTCTGTCTCATCGTATAGTGTACACCAGTGTATCAAGGTTTCTCTGCAGAGTTGATGATAAGATTCCGAGCCACTAAATACATTGTGATATAAAAATTCACTGTTTTAGCTGCAATTAGTCTTCCTTAGTGATCAGTGAAGCTGTTCTGCCCGAGCGAGTGTGTTGCCGTGCGCGGGCCTGATATTTGGCCTGGCCCATTTGGCGGCTTTCTAGGAGAGTGTTGCAGTTTACTGGGCGTACGTGCACTCGATAGTAAGAGCGGACATAGCGAATCGTCGAACCATCACCTAACTGAAGATTATGTTTGATAAGTTAGGCGTACATGGCGAAATACCGCGCGGGGTAGTCGCGCGGTCTGACGCGTCTTACCACTGTTTGCGCGGCTTCCCCCGTCGGAGGTTCGATTCCTTCCTCGGGCATGGGTGTGTGTTATTGGCGTAAGTTAGTTTAAGTGAGATTAAGTAGTGTGTAAGCCTAAGGACCGATGACCTCAGCAGTTTAGTCCCAGAGGAACATACCACTTACCACGGCGAAATCTAGAAAAAAAAAAAAAAACTTTGAATATCCATAGCTGGAGACTGGTGGGAAAGCAGCCGTGTGTTATATCACTAAAACAACCTCAGGCGTAAGGATGGTTTTTAACTTCTACATTCTGTGATCAATTTGGTGACTTCATGTCCCATCTTCAGATGTACCTGTGCACAGTTACCATTTCTCGATGTGGAATGTATATATCTTGAATATGTATCAAGTGGATTGGTGGAGACACAGCCGTTAGTTGCAATAACAGTAACTAAGACAGCCTCAGGGTGCAAATCGGAGTAAAAATAGGTTATAAAACCATCTTTGCAGCTGTAGGCTATATCAGTTATTACACTCATGCTCATAAATTAAGGATGATTGCAGAATGTGTTGCCACACAACGTGGCACTACACAAAACTGTCGCACATAGCATAGGCACATTGGGAACACGCGCGACACGGATCTGTAAGTCCACGGTATTGGTGATAAAGGTGAGAAAACCGTCCGAAACACATGTGCTACAAAACGCCACTGTTTCCCACGCATGTACTCCGACATCAATATGGGATATGATCACTATGCACACGTACGCAGGCCGCACAATGGGTTGACATACTTTGGATCAGGTGGTCGAGCAGCTGTTGGGGTATAGCCTCCCCTTCTTGTACCAGTGCGTCGGAGCTCCTGAAGTGTCGTAAGAATTTGAAGACGCGCAGCGATACGCCGACCGAGAGAATGCCAACGTGATCGATGGCGTTTACGTCTGGAGAACAGTTAGGCCACTCCATTCACCTGATATTTTCTGTTTCAAGGTACTCCTCCACGATAGCAGCTCGGTGGCGCTGTGCGTTATCATCCATCAGGAGGAAGGTGGGACCCACTGCACACCTGAAAAGGCGTACATACTGGTGCAAAATGACGTCCCAATACACCTGACTTGTTACAGTTCCTCTTTCAAAGACATGCAGGAATGTACGTGCTCCAATCATAATCCCACCCCACACACCATCAAACCATGACCCCATATAGGTCCCTTTCAAGGACATTAAGGGGTTGTTATCTGGTTCCTGGTTCACGCCAGATTAAAACCCAGTGAGAATCACTGTTCAGACTATACCTGGACTCGTCCGTGAACATAACCTGGGACCACTGTTCCAATGACCATGTAGTGTGTTCTTGGCACCACGCTTTACGGGCTCTCCAGTGACCAGGGGTCAGTGGAATGCACCTTGCAGGTCTCCAGGCGAATAAACCATGTCTGTTCAGTCGTCTGTAGACTGTGTGTCTGGAGACAACTGTTCCAGTGGGTGCGGTAAGGTCCCGAGCAAGGCTACCTGCAGTACTTCGTGCCGTCTGCGGGTACTGATGGTGAGATATTGGTCTTCTTGTGGTGTTGTACGCTGTGGACGTCCCGTACTGTAGAGCCTGGACACGTTTCCTGTATGCTGGAATCATTGCCATAATCGGGAGATCACACTTTGTGGCACACGGAGGGCCCGTGCTACGACCTGCTGTGTTTGACCAGCCTCCAGTCGTCCCTAGTATTCTACCCCTCATAACGTCATCAATATGTGTTCTTTGAGCCATTTTCAACACACAGTCACCATTAGCACTTCTAAAAACGTCTGAACACTTACTCGCTGCACCTTACTCTTGACATGCACCAACACAACTCTGCGTATGTGGACGACTGCCAGCGCCACCGTGCGACGACCGCAGGTCAAATGCATCGCATGGTCATACCCCGAGGTGATTTAAACCCCTCAAACCGCCCACCACAGCTTGTATCACAATGTATCAGCATTATCCTTAATTTATGAGCATGAGCGGATTATTATAATAAACGACTGTGACCCAGGAATCCTCTACGATGAATATTCGAGATATACAAGGGTCATTTCAAAAATCCTGCACACCTTCAAATGGTTCAGTTTTTTTATTGTACGGAATGACTTTATATGCCTTAGTGTAAACTTCATTCTTCCCAACAACAGTAGCCCAGCGTTTCGGCAGGTCTTGTATTGCTGTTGGGACGCCAACTCTTTCGATCTATTTGATTTCTGTGGTCACAGCGACATGAGCCCCTCAGTGGTTTGGTACGTTTACCTCAGAGCGGAGTTCTGGAAACGAATGAAAATCTAGCTGATTCATTTCAGGACTGAAGGGTGGATGGGGGAGGATTTCCTATCCGTAATTATCCGAAACTCTGCGTTCTGTTATGGCAATAAGCGGTCTTGAGCTATCGTGCAAATTGAGCAACCCAGCTGCGAAAATGTATGACCTTTAGTGACATTTCGCCGCGAAACACTTATCCGAAAGCACGTGTAGTATCGCCCCGTTAAAGTGGTTCCCTGGGGCACTTTGTTGCTATCATTCCCTTCTTGTCATAAGCCACACTCATCATCAGTTTGATTTTACACCGTTCGCGACGGCATTTTTAATGGACTCCTCGGAAATGGGAAGCGCGCAGTGACCGTGTGCTTCGATGCAGTGCGTTATCCCCATAAACTTTAACTTTATGGGGATGCACCTATGTGATGGAATCAGAGCATCTAAGTGTCACTGCATGGAATCAAATAGGGCCGGGAGAATGTCCCTCAGTGTAGGTTGTGACTCTACGAAGCACCACTGGAGGAGAGTTAGGAACAATTTTCCGATCAACCACATCCCTGTCACGTCAAATGAAATTGAAGGCCAACGAAGCAATAATACACGTCCTACTTCGAAGCGACCTGGCACGCTACTCGCCCTATGCTGCTGCTGCGTGGGCCTGCTGAAAGATGAAATTGACTAAAATGTCAACTTTCGATATATTTTTTATCTGTTAGTACAGCTCATGGACAATAAGTTTCCAAAGTTTCAATGCTGAAATCGCATCCGAAGTGCCTGAAAATTAATTAAAAGTGTGACGCGGCCTCCCTACCACGCCCACGTTTTGAAGCAGCGCTTCAGTACCAGCTCAGTGAACAACGAATCTGTGTATTACTTTCAACCAAAGGTGCGGGATACATCTAGAAGACCGTGATACATACTCTTTGGTTTTATAGATCATCTTTGGCCGATCCTGCACTTCTCAAAAAGTGTGTTCGTGGCAAAACCCAAAATAAAAGTGAGTCTCTAAATTCTCTCATATGGAAACGATGCCCTAAAAACACATTTGCATCTATTACAGTCGCCAGAACTGCAACTTATGATGTGGTTATTGTATTTAATGATGGGAAGTTGGGAGGATGAAGGTATTAGGAAGAATGGGCTTCAAGATAGGAAATTTTACTCAAGACATCCTGAGAAAAATAGATTTACAGCGCATCTCTGCAGCTGAAAAGTCAGTTGAGAACCCGGTAAAGGAAAGAAGACAGATAACAAGAAAGCAGAAGATAAGCCTTGAAGGGAAAGACGACCCAGAGTACAAATGTGGTGCCTTCTGAAGAAGTGACATAAGGAAAAAAGTTAGATTGAACTTTAAATTCCGTTTTCTGAAAGTTTGTTTTTTAAAGTTTATGTACCTTTTCCTCAGATTCTATGAGTGCTACAATTATGAAATTTTGTACACATAGTTCCGTAAACCTAATAAACGTTGTCTCAAGAGCAAATTTTGAAATTCTGATTGCAAGCTGAGATATGGGGCAAAGTGCTTGGAATTTTGCGTGAATTTAAAATTGCACTTGTGGAATTGTAATTAAAATGTTATGAAAATTCTTCTATTTGACCTATTCCAAAAACCTCATGAGAGAAGCTTACAACATATAAAGAGATGAAACAGAGAAATTTTTGTAGAAATCTCTTGAATACTTTCTGAGAAAAAGGAACATGCAGTATTTTTTGAAAATAAAACTTCAAGTTTCATTCAAAAATAAGATTATAATATATAATCAAAGGATTTAATATGTAAATGTGTTACTTTCATGTAAAGCGTGGTACAAAATTTCATTGCCATATCTCCAAAACTGTGGATTCGGTGCCTTTTTGAAATAGTGTGTGTGTTTTTCAACAACGTCCCCCCCCTCAATGGGACTGGACAGCGCAGTAGGCATTGGGACTATAGTCGAACATGAGCAGGACACGTCAGCGCGAGTGTGATCCTGGCCGGCTGCGGCCCGTCCTCGAAGAGCGGGATCTCTTACAACCGGCGGCGCGGACGACTGTCGTTGCCCAAGGGCGAAACATGCCGCGGCATGCGTCAGCCTTCCTTTCTTGTCCCAGGTCAGATTTCTTGACTAAGCCTTCTCCGCCTTCAAGTGTTTAGGTTAGCTAACTACGTACACACATTTACGCAGTTTTTCATACAAATTTCACAGTATTCAACATATTTTTTTTCAAAACTAAATAGCTTGTGAAAAATGATACACCAAAACTGCAACACCCAGGGCGAAGTACTTAAAAACATTTGAAATTCGGTAATTCGTAGAACAACTTAGGACTATCAGTAGTAGATGATTATAGCTGAAATCATATGGAATACTCGTAGGTCCAGCGAAGCTCTCTCTTATTCTGTAGGGTTTTGGGGTTGCAGTAGGATAATGTTGACTTCATGCTACAGTATTTCAGCTGGCAACCGTTCAGCCATCTTCAGGTGACCGCCACTTTGCGGACTCTTCCCGAAACCTTATTGAATATTCAGAATGCCGGGAAAACTTCAAGAAACACATCAAGCTCTCTCTTGCGTGATCATACGCCACTCCACCCCCAACCCTTCCAGCCCCACCTCAACCATCGTCCTTGGGCGATGTCAAAAGCACCCAGTATCATGCAAGAGAGCTCGAATGTGCCAATAACTTTTCTACCGTATGTCGGCGTTGATATTCGAGCTGGGTGGGGAATCAGAATCACCATATAAGGCAACTGGATTTGTCACATCATGCCATCAGAGTATTCTAGTAAAATAATGATGCGTATGTCACGTCATGGAGATTTCAGAACCCGAGGTATTACTTCTTATGTGCGGAAGAGAGTCAGTGACGTTCTGGGAGGTACAGGCAGGGATGTCTAAATTTGCCGATTCCAGTGCCGTGCCCAGCTGCGCTAGGTTTCTCGGTTGAACACCCGTGGCACGGACGGCCCGATGGAGGTGGTCCCACAGATACTCGACTGAGTTTAAATCCGGCGGGTTCGGTAGGAGTGGTGTACGGTAAACTCCAATTGCTCCTCTTCAAACTACACAAGTACACTGTAAGCTGAGTTACACCTTGTATCGTCCGGCTGGTAGAGGCCATCATGTGAGGAAAAATAAACTGCATGTAGGGGAGGACCTATTCCCCAAGGACAGATGCATACTTGTGTTGGTCCACTGTACCAACTAAAAAGACCAGATCACACAGCGAATGCCAAGAAAACGATCCCCAGACCATAACGCATGTAGGGTGTGCGCTTTCAGACGTTTCACAGTCGGCCGGTGTGGCCGAGAGGTTCTAGGCTCTTGAGTTCGGAACCGCGCGACCGCTACGGTCACAGGTTCGAATCCTGTATTGGGCATGGATGTGTGTGATGTCCTTAGGTTAGTTAGATTTAAGGAGTTCTAGGTTCTAGGGGACTGATGACCACATATGTTAAGTCCCATAGTGCTCAGAGCCAGAGACATTTCACATTTTACACGCCAACAGCCATCTGTCCGATGGAACACAAGATGTGATTCATCTGGAAAGGCCACCTGTCGCCACCAAGTGGATGTGCAGTTGCGGCCAGTTGCGTTATTGCCTCGCAGATTCCAGCCTTTGTCGCCGATGAATAGCAATCAGCATGGGTGCATGAACCAGGAGCTGCTGTGGAGGCCCCTGCGAGGCAACGTTCGCTGATCTGTCGATGAGGAGACATTCCTGGTAGCCCCTTGATTCGTCTGGTGGCCAGCTGCTCAATAGTTGCAGGTCTGTTCGGCCGCACACATCTGCGCAAGCGTCGTTCACTACTGCCATCTATGTCCCGTGGTGCGCCACTACTGCCTCAGCGTCGGTCCTGGTTAGTGCCATTGAGCCAGGCACGGTATACTTTAACCACTGCGGCATGCGAACTATCTACAAACAGCCGCTTTCGGAATGCTTGGCCCGGAAGGCAATGAGCACGCCCTTTTGGATGTCAGATAAATCGCTCCGTTTTCGTATTACTACAACGGCTGCCTGTTTTCCGCGTCTTCTGACATAATTTTGTACCTTCCACTGTTAGTTCTGCCCCTGCCGTCTGTAAGTGGTTATTGTACGGTAACGTTGAACACTGGCAGGACCATGTACTTAGCGATAGCACAAGAACCACGGAAGACTGGGGAAGACGTATGGTGAGTTGCCCCCTTTCCCGAAACAGTTTTTAGCGCATGCGGAACTGCAACGGTTGAACGAAAGAGAGTCGACAACAAAGTTAGTACGGTTTAGGCCTTCTCTGACATTTATGTAGACCTAATTCCATTGCGGATCAATGCATACATCCGTGGATTGTGTTCAGTTTGTTGAAAAACTCTGCGGAAAGGTCTCAATGGCTCTGTAATAGTGGTTATTACGGCTAAAGAGCAAGAGAAGGCGAGTTGCTTCTCTGTCAGATCAAGTAATTCCTATTGCGATTACACGATAAATCAGTCTAATCTGAAAGCCGTAAATTCAACTAAATGCCTAGATATTACAATAATGAACAACTTAAATTGGAAGGAACAGATATGTTGTGGGGAAGGCTAACCAAAGACTGCGTTTTATTGGAAGGACACTTAGAAAATGTAACAGTCCTACTAAGCAGACTGCCGGCCGGAATGGCCGAGCGGTTTTAGGCGCTACAGTCCGGAACCGCGCGACCGCTACGGTCGCAGGTTCGAATCCTGCCTCGGACATGGATGTGTTTGATGTCCTTAGGTTACTTAGGTTTAAGTAGTTCTAAGTTCTAGGGGACTGATGAGCACAGCAGTTAAGTCCCATAGTGGTCAGAGCCATTTGAACCATTTTACTAAGGAGACTGCCTACACTACGCTTCTCCGTCCTCTTTTAGAATACTGCTGCGCGGTGTGGGATCCTTACCAGATAGGACTGATGGAGTACATCGAAAAAGTTCAGAGAAAGGCAGCACGTTTTGTATTATCGCGAAATATGGGAGAGAGTGTCACAGAAATGATACAGGATTTGGGCTGGACATCGTTAAAAGAAAGGCGTTTTTCGTTGCGACGGAATCTTCTCACGAAATTCCAATCACCAACTTTCTCCTCCGAATGCGAAAATATTTTGTTGACACTGACATACATAGGGAGGAACGATCACCAAGATAAAATAAGGGAAATCAGAGCTCGTACGGAAAGATACAGGTGTTCATTCTTTTCGCGCGCTATACGAGATTGGAATAATAGAGAATTGTGAATGTGGTTCGATGAACCCTCTGCCAGGCACTTAAATGTGATTTGCACAGTATCGATGAAGATGTAGATGATGCTACCCCCTTCTGACAAATTCATGCACTTCACCAATGGCGTACCCTTGCAGTGTGGGTGTCAGCCCTACTGAAAACTGCATTATGACAACCCAAAAAGTGCATTCTCGTCCAAGTTCCACATTTGTAAGAAACTGTCTGATATATGCGTATCTTCGTGGCTAATAGACGCTGCGGCAGGAAGCGGTGTATGGACTGTCTCGCCGGAGTCTAACACATGTTCCTTTTTCTGGAAATAACTGTTCAACAGCTAACTTGTGTATTTACTTATTTCTCCACTAATAGTTCGAGCGTCGAAGTCCAATTATCAAGTATTCGTGAGGGCTGTAAAAAGACACACACTGTAATTGTACTGCCCGACATACACAAGGGTCAGATCACATCTAACAAGAGTCTCCTCACCGCACAACGGTCGAGGCGACACATGTTACGAGTGATCTGGCTCATGTATTTGTCGAGTAGAAAGAAGACAGCTTGTGCCCCGCTTCAGCAAACTTGTGAGATGTCGCTTGGCAACCACACATGTCAGGATGAGTAACAATAACATCATGGTGAAGGAGACATTCCTCACTCTTGGAAATCACTCGCTTAATTGCGAAACTGTATAATTAGGGAAACTGGTTGTAGTTTAAAGAACAGTACAAATTCCTAATCTCAATTCTGTCAAATGCGACTCCAGCAAATCCGCTGCGGCAGGTGTTTACACCGGTCTACAGATAAAATAAGTTTGCCAGTAATCAGGGCTGCTATACGACGGTCAACGTTCAGTGTGTCTCAACAACAAATTCCACGGTGAACGTGGACATTACGCATGTCACTGCAGAAGACCTATGAAGAGTACAGCGGCTTAAACAACGTGCTCTCAAGTAAGTGAACACGCGTGTGTTTGAAGTGCCGAGGAAATGAAAATGGAACTTATGTTGCCGCCATTACGTTCGTTCCACGACTTGATCAACTTTACGACCCTGTGTTCGGTACTGCATTCCTCCCTAGAAAGGTTTCAACACCAAGTACTGTAACTCGCCGCCGTAGGAGAAATGATGGTACACGTTTAGGTTCAATAAATAAGGGGTGATTGGCGCGAGAATGGAAGCTTTCTAGGTCCGCATTGTTAACCGGGCACCGTTCTGATTAACAGTATTTCACCTTTCTACTTCCCTAACGCAGGCACATTCCTTTGCCGTCGCACAGAGATAAACAGTTCGGTACATCCGAAAGTGGTATGTGGAATATTTGTCCTCCAAGTGAAGTAAATAAATAAGTGATTTGTCTTGGCATTTGCCGGCCCTGGTGGCCAAGCGGTTCTAGGCGCTACAGTCTGTAACCGCGCGACCGCTACGGTTGCAGGTTCGAATCCTGCTTCGGGCATAGATGTGTGTGATGTCCTTAGGTTAGTTAGGTTTAAGTAGTTCCACGTTCTAGGGGACTGATGACCTCAGATGTGAAGTCCCATAGTGCGCAGAGCCATTTGAACCATTTTTATGTCTTGCCATTTACTTTATACGTTTCCTGAATGACATATCCTGATCATCCACTTGACAAAACTGTAGTGGTAGTGATTGTGATTAAAACAAATGCTTTCAAATCAATTTCAGATAGGAAGATGAAATTGGAGCAAACATGTGGCAAAATTAACCGACTTTCATTAACGTGACTGTGAGGTAGCAGTTTATAATGTGCAGAAAAGAGGCTGTGTTCACGAACCAGGAAAAGAAAAAATAACATTAAAGTGTTCTCTACTATTACGAGACGCAGTCATCAACGACCGTGGCCGCCCGATATCAAAAGTTTTTAAGCGTGATATGTTAGTATCAGCTTACCAAGAGGGGCTGGACTCAGCACAGGGAATTTTCCGATAAAAACGGTTGTGTGAGTGTATCTGTATGTGCGTTTGCTCGTGTTTGCGTGTGTATGTGTGCGTGTGTGAGGCCCCCAAGACTGTAGTTAACAGGGTGTAAAGAGAATTGCAGATTTCAGAACGTTCTCTACGGTATGTCTTACATAAACTTTTATCGTTTTATGCATATCAGCGAGATCTATTACCCAATGCTGTCACATTTCTTATATTTTTCCCGTAGAGGTACAAGGGACATCCAGGAAGTAATAATGCAGCAGTTGTTATAAATCGAACAATGAATATATTGTAATGAAACTTACATAGTATGTGCCAGAGTACGTTATGATTTCTCCACTATTCGCCGTTGACATCAGTGCACTTCTGAAGACGGGGCACCAGTTTTTGTGTACCCTCATCGTAAACCGTTTGCTCCTCCTCCTCAAAGTACTTTGTCACACTCACCATGACCGACACCTCGTTCGAAACACGCTGTTTATCCAAGAACTACTTCAGTTTAGTGAAAATATAGTAATTCGAGGGTCAGTGGAGTAGGGTGGTGCCTCACAGTGCCCCATTCAAACGACATTGTCAGATCAAGAGTGAGCCGGGGTCTGGTGTTGCCATGAAGAAGTGACACACCACAAGTCAACAGTCGTCTTCTTTTGTTTTTGCTGTTTTTTTCTCAGCTTTTGTAGAGTCTCATAATAGTCACGTGCCTTTATGGTGGTCCCTTTGGGAATGAAATCGACCAACAACTGCCCTTCAGTCCTTAAACACGGACGCTACGAATTCCCTTTCAAAGGATTGAACCTTGAATTTTTTGGAGGATAGAGAATGGGTAAGGCGCCCCTCCACAGACTGTATTTTTGACTTTGGATTGTAGTGACACATCAACGTTTTGCCCCAGTCACAACTGAGTCGATAATGGATTCATCCTCAGTTTGAAAATGTTTACGAAATTCTCGTGCAACCGACACTTTATTTTCGCTGTGTTCCGGGGTCAATATTTTTGGTACCCACCGGGCACACAACTTCAGAAACCCAAATCTTTCGGCACAGTTTCACCCAGAACTCGTGAACCGCGCGGAAAATTTGCTGTAAGGGAGATAAGCGTCACACGACGAGCAATGCGAACTTTTTCTCCAACCTGTTGCCCAACATCTTCTGAAATGAAAGAGGTTCTACCACTCCTTTCTTTGTCGTGGGTGTCGTTACGTCCTTGCTTAAACAACATAACCCACTTGGCAACATTCTGACGGTTCATTACCTCGAATCCAGATCCTGGTCGCCAGAGTAATACGAGATCGTACAGACAATTGTCTTTTACATGCCACCACATACAGGGAGTACCGCGAGCACCTACATTTGGGGGAAACAGTCTCCAACGGTATAAACCTCTCAGTCGAATGTAGTGTTCTAAAGTATGTTTCTGAAGTAAGTAGTTGTTGATACTGAGTACAGGATGTCTGCAAGAATCGAAAGCGCGTACGAGCCTGGAATTTTGATTAGGCATTTTCTGGTTTTGTAGGCGCGTGTTGTCTTGTCAACGTACAAGTTCCCGAAAGGCAGAACCCTTACATCAGCTCATGCAGTCAGTACCTAGCTTGAGACTGGTGTTTCACTGGACGAAACGGCCTTGGTGCGAGGTTTAACTGAAACAAATAAATTCTGTTTGTTTCCATAGACGTTGTGTTTCTGTGAGACTTTTAATTTTACTGACAATGGATTGTATATCTATTTTCTTATAAGGAAATTATCGGTGGAACTCGTTATGGGGCAGATGTAGGCGTTGTAAGAACTGCAAGCTGTCTGCATACCCCATCCGTCCAAAAGGTTCCGAGACTGAGTTTGTTCCTGGCGTACAAGCGACGGCAGCGCAGTAACTATGGTGCTAGCTTGAGCTATCACATATAAACGACAGAACAACAGGTGAGCATTATGATTAACATCATTCTGGATGTTCTACCGCGTTACTGTAAAAAATAATTTAATTAATAAAATTGAAACCAACGTTTCGGCCATATTAAACAGACTTCCTCAGGTTGGTTTTAGGTTTATAATCAAAAGGTTTTATATAATGACGCTGTACAACGCGCAGAAGAATTTTAATCATTATAGCAATGGCCGTGGAAGCCTACGTAGTTACAACAGTTGTGGATTCGATGAGTTAGCTGTGAGTATACAGTGTTAAGTAGTAGACATGGGGCTGTAGTGTGTCAACATTGTCGTATCACAAACCGCAACGGAGCAACATCTCTAAATCAAGGCTTCAAGGAATTCTCCAGGATGTTTTGAGAAGGGAATAGTTTTTTAATGTGTGGAATCTTATGGGACTTAACTGCTAAGGTCATCAGCCCCTAAGCTTACACACTACTTAATCTAAATTATCCTAAGAACAAACACACCACCATGCCCGAGGGAGGACCCTAACCTCCGCCGGGACCAGCCGCACAGTCCATGACTGCAGCGCCTAAGACCGCTCGGCTAATCCCGCGCGGCAGAAGAGAATAGTGTGTACAAAGTTCGTCGCGCACACTTTGAATGCTGAATAAAAATAATGACTAGAGGACGTCTGTCGCGACTTGTCTGAACAAGTCCTTTCTGGAAAAAAATCATCACAGGTGACGAGACATTGTGTTATCAGTATGAACCTACCAGAAAACAACCAAGCGCTGACATTGCGTGAAGGATCGACACTTTGACGACATAATTGACATTGAAGCCAAAAGACGCGCGAGTGCGTTGTAGTCAAGTGGAAGAGACCATGAGGAACACGTTAAACATTAAAACGACGATCGAACACTTCTGTATATTTTATTACTCCAGTCTGGAAACTTTTGGGTCTGACGAGGTATGCAACTCTCTAATCGGATCTTGGAATCTCGCGGAAAGCAGTTGGTCTGATACAGGAGTTCGAATATTGACATCGGAGCAGTGAGTAGCTTAACCCTGCCTTGAGGGCCAAAGCGAGGCTCTCGACCCTCCTTTACGTTGACTTGAAGTCTAGCAGAGCACATAATTTACCCTAATCTTCGTTGATCCATTATGGATCGTGGGACGACGGCTGGCATGAACTTCTTGATGCAATAATTTACTAACAGCCGTATGATTTGTAGAAGTTTATTTTATTTTATGGCTCCTTCCGTGAATAGCGATTTTACGACTATGACGAATGGGGCCTGAAGATGGCATCAATGTAATGCCGAAACTGGTAGCAGCACATAGAAGTTCATAAAGTAAAATAAACTTCTACAAATCATACGGCTGTTGGTAAATTATTGCATCAAGAATTTACCATAGTCTGCCAATAACGTTTCCAGTTAACTGTGCGGAGTATTACGTCACGTAGGTTGTCTCACAGACGTCTCGAAGAGTACGGGGATTCAGGCTGCGACCGTGAATCCCACATCGCTCGACGTCACGGTAGTTGGTAGGCATGGAGGAAGGAAGCGTTTCACACGTGCCATCATAAAAGCGCAGGATGGCTACAATTAAACTTTTGCTGCTCGAGCCAGTGTACCCAACTTTGTGGAAATGATGTTCAGACTTGCGCGCAGGATTTCCTTCGTTATTAGTGATAGTGTCATTGCTTGCAGGTAGGCGCCGGTAGCAGTACGGAGATGTAGGACTTAAACACAAGCATCAGCGTGCATTACAGTTGCAGACAGTCAACATGGATTTGGACAAGTAGAACAGGCCATACTCGTAAAGCATTTTATCAAAACAACAGCAGAAGTGCTGCTGCTCTTCGCGAATATCGAAGCATTAAAGGAATACGGAGAGACCCTCTTTCCGCTCCGGGTTTGAAGACCAGGAGTCGGGAGTTAGAATTAACTGGGGATTTGAGAATTACGCCAGGCCGTCGGTCAGTTGTGCTATATATTGTTGAAGAGGGTACTGTTGGAAGACTGAGAACGTTGAACGGAAACTGTAATCTTCAAGCTGGCCAGGATGGCCGAGGGGTTCTAGGCGCTACAGTCTGGACCCGCGCGACCGCTACGGTCGCAGGTTCGAATCCTGCATCGGGCACGGATGTGTGTGATGTCCTTAGGTTAGTTAGGTTTAAGTAGTTCTAAGTTCTAGGGGACTGATGACCTTAAAAGTTAAGTCCCATAGTGCTCAGAGCCATTTGAACCATTTTTTTGTAATCTTCAAGCAGTGCACGAGATGTATGATGACAAACAAAAATTCCATTATCCATCTTTCGAAAAAGTGCTGCGAGCAATTGTGAAATGGTATCCGTACAAACCTCAAATTAACATCAGTTTTTGCACGTGACGCAGATGTTAGAGTAGACTTTGCTCTTACACTACTTGCTAGGGTTGAAGTCGAGGACACGTGGACTTGGAACATTTTCTAGAGTGGTGTTGCACACCTTACACTAAATGGGGCGCTGACCACACACAACTCTAGCATCTGGGGATCGTCACCGCCAACGAACGTTCATGAACTTCCCCTGCATGGTGAATGCATCACTGTGTGGTGTGGCTTCGCGACTCAGTTCATAATTGGGTCATTTTTCTTTGAAGAGGGAGGCCCCCATGGACCAACAACATACAGCGTGAACGGCACACGTTACTGTGATCTGCTTCGCCAACATGTGATCCCCGCCCTACAGGAGAGAGATGCGCTGTGGTGCTCCACTTCACACTGCCTGCGAGGTCACTTGGTTACTACATGATACATTTGGAGAAATCCTGCGAGGCCATTAAGATCTCCAGATCTGGAGCCGTGTGTTTTCTGTCTGTGGGGGTTACTTGTAGGACGGGGCTTATCAGCCAGACACTGACACACATTTGAGGTCGAAGACGAGCTTAGTGAGGGTAACCAGCATCCCACCTGAGATGTTTCGGGCAGCAGCAGAGCAATCTCTAGTGCGGTTTCAGGCTGTCGTAAAAGCAGATGGTCGTTACACTGAACACCGTTTGTAACCTAGAACGTAAATGCGGTGCGCAATTAACAAATGTTACCCTCTCATGTGGAAATTAAAATGTATTCCTTTCAGTGCGTAGTGCGGAAGTTTACATAGGCAATACTGTCTGCCTCTCCGCTTGGGCTAAAGCAGATAAGCCCTATTTACGTTAATAATCTGAATTAATGTTTCTTAAATATATGTGCTTACAATTTGTCCTTTCTGTCCGTTTGGGCCGGCCAGTGTGGCCGAGCGGTTCTAGGCGCTTCAGGCTGGAACCGCATGACCGCTACGGTCGCAGGTTCGAATCCTGCCTCGGGCATGGATGTGAGTGCTGTCCTTAGGTTAGTTAGGTTTAAGTAGTTCTAAGTTCTAGGGGACTGATGACCTCAGATGTTAAGTCCCATAGTGCTCAGAGCCATCTGAACCATTTTTTTGTCCGTTTGGTCCATGTAACCTGAGGAGAATGTAGACAAAGTGTTCCAGCGGTGTTCTCCTCCGAAGCAGTTATCATCGGCTAGAAAATCGCTGTACCATTGTCTTGAATTTCCGTATTAATTGTTAAGGAATTTCAAAAGGGAAAATATTGTAAAAAGTAAAAAAGTTACAGTTTGACTCTCGAGCTGTTAACATGTACGATGATCGAGAGGTTCGACCTGTTACACCGCTAAAAAGAGAATTATATACTATTCTTGAAGAATCAAGTTCGTGAAGATCGATAGCAATTCTTTTTGTTACTATGACTGGTTTCGACAGATCTACGCTGTCATCATAGGATCTTGTAATATTATTATTCTTACATGCCTGTTACAATACTGAACGTCACAGAGTAATGATGCGTCGAATAAAAGGTGATAAGGGACATCAGCGTGTAGATACTAGCTAAGTCGCCGTGGTGGTGCTAAGTGATTTGTGTATGCTGAGACATGAGGGCAACTTGTTGTACATTTTAATTGTGCGTTATTTGCGACAAGTTGATGTTCCCTGCCACGTTTTATATGACGCAACAACATTATGTGACTTTCAGTGACTGCGAGATCTGTCGAAAGCAGGCGTTGTAAAAAAATAATTACTACAGATCTTCGCAAAATAGATTCTTCAAGAATAATACAACTTTAAGATGGCTCGCCAAACTGACGCAATGTCAAACATTTATAAAAAGAAATGTGGTGTTGAGGAAATTCTTCAGGTATAATGAAGTCAAGAGTTATTTGCATGAAAAAAAATTAAAGTGTCTCAAACCTTCACGTTGGATGTTGATACTGAGAAATAACGTGAAAAGGAAGTCCACAGAAGATACTGATGTCATTTCTTGTTGCTGAAGTGTTTTTGAAAAGTATTTCATTGTGCAAGTCACATGTCTGTCGAAATTGAGTTTTTCCTAGGTATGATTTGAAACTGTTTGTGCAGAACAGTGCATTCCAAAAGTGATAAACACGGGAGCTTTTTTTTAAAAAAAGTAATCAGTGATAAATAGTCGAAAATTCAAACCCAATAAAAATGCTTGACGTCAGTTTTGATCGATGTAGTACCAAGCTATCGATCTCAGCGTAGACAGATACATGAACTTTGCTGTTTATTTTTAAGGACGTAATCTATTTCGGTATATAGCAAGTAGCATTCGAAGTTAAATGCGCACTCAGCCTGCATAAACAGGTACAAGTGATTGGAATATTGCGGCTGAAGGTGTTTCAGTATTGGATTCAAGACTTTACACCACAACGAAACTATAATATATCGCGGCTTGATAGAATTATTTTTTTTTCAAGTCGACGCTTCATTGTCATAGTAACTTTGTGGAGCTTATGACCTACGACGACGGATTATACACCGCTGTTTAAGCCGTCCCTTCTGTCTAGGTCAGATTAAACGATCCTGCGCAATATAATGAACGCAGTCGAGAATAACAATGCCAATATAAAGCAATATTAGAGAAGAAATAAAACTTTGTAAGAGGCTTCGTTCAACGGCGCTAAATACGGTCATGTTTTTCAGCTGAAGAGTAGTCTACGGAGGAATGTGAACATTTTAGGTTAGCCTTTACCTCGACTGTTATTGATATTAAATGAAACAACAAGTTTACTGTTACCAGTCACTGTTTATTTATCTCCACAACGCGTTTCAAAGTTTTAAACCTCCATCATCAGGTGGTTTTACATTTGTTGTGTTATGACAGTGAAAGGAACCTGTGACCACTGGAGGCAGGGTTCGATTCCCGGCGGGGTCAGGGATTTTCTCTGCCTCGTGATGGCTGGGTGTTGTGTGATGTCCTTAGGTTAGTTAGGTTTAAGTAGTTCTAAGTTCTAGGGGACTGATGACCATAGAAGTTAAGTCCCATAGTGCTCAGAGCCATTTGAACCATTTGAACTGGAGGCAGTGCCACAAGTTCCTCCAAAAAATCACAACACAACACAGACACAAATGTCATACTAACAAATGTAAATCCACCCGATGATGGAGGTTTAAACCTTTGAAACGCGTCGTGGAGATAAATAAACAGTGACTGGTAACAGTAAACTTGTTGTTTCATTTAAAGAAGGTAGCTTATTCACGTCTTAATACATCACGTTACGGGATGGGGTACTTAAAATGGTTTATTCGTTGTTTCTCTTCCACATGTTCTTTCAAAAGATTCCACGAAGCGCCATTGTCCTGCGATCACTCATTTTCGAAGGGGGACCATCGGAAGTAGCGAAAGTTTAATTATAACCACCCTGTAAATAATTGATTTCAGTGCCGTCTCTGTGTAAAGCCGTCAAATTTTCACGTTGCTCTCATATGGCAGTGAACGTATGGGCTAGACTGTATGGGGTCACTCGTGTGTGTAGTGTGGGCAGGTCATGTCCTCGTCTACGCCCGAATAAGCGGCCGCGGCCGATAGTCATCGCGGCGGACATAACGCTGTTGCGCTTAACGAAGCCTCCTCATTAACGCCGTCCCTGTCCGGCGGAGTGAGCTGTTCAAACAGCCAGCGAGGCCGGCAGGACCGGCAATCACCGGTATCTCGCAATCGCCGGGAAGAGCCGTGATTGAGCACTCCCTCCCTCACTCCCTTCCCTCTTCCCACCCCGTCTCTTCTCCGCCTTGCCGCTTCACCAGTCAATGTGGAGGAAACAACCGTGCAAGATTGCTCGCAAATTTTATGAACAAGGTATGCTTCTGCTGTGCCGCTAGGTAATGGGGCGTTCGTGACTGGCTTACAACAGCGCTAAGTCCTCCGCGCTTATGGATTCTAGACGTCAGGTGTTGCGGTACTCTGAATGGTGAAAGTTTTATCTGATGCCGTAGATTGGCAATTAGCCTTATTATCAATTTTTGGTGATCAGATCCACTAACTTGTCCTATTCTTGACGAAACTGTGCCTCGATCCCAGTATTAACCAAAGTTCTTCTAAAGTCAACTTTGTATGTAGCAATGTACTAATGCCAAGAGGCAGAATAGCAATGCATGTTATGGGTTGAGATCACTTATAACTGTTTTCTTATTTCAAGGTCACTGATACGGACATCTGGTGTCAGGCTATACACACATGGGCTTTTTGGTGTCCCCTACCCCACCCCACCACTTCTCCCGGAACCACCGCGAACTGATCAAGGTCAGACAGGGGAATTCCCCTCAAGCATTATGCAATTGTGTCACGCTACATAAAAATGGCGGTAACTACCCCTCAGCCATTGGCAGCTCATAAAATCGTGGAATACCCAATTGATCAATAGGAATACAGCTCTCCCGTCGAATGCCGGACATTTGCCACGCCGGCCATTTGCCACACTTGCCCCTTCGGCACGTAGCTCGAGTAGCGATCCCTCAGGTAAGAGACGCCCCTCCTCGTACTTTTTCTGTCCGCTTTCAAACCGCTGTCTCCACATCTTCCTCGATACAACCAGTACGTAAGAGACCTTCTTCTTCGACATCTTGGCGAAATACAGAGCTTCTTTTTCGAAATCGCAATATTTTTAACTTTTGGGGAACGAAAACAATGCAGACGATTATGTCAGTATGTAATTAGTTCTGCCAACTATAAATATGGATCCCTCTGTCTGTACGGTAGCTTCCTTTCACGCTTCCTGTTGCGATAGAAACAGTCCATCGCCATGGGAGCAAAAAGAAAGGACCGATGTAAAGACAATGCGAATTTACGCTTATCATTTCTTTTTGATCACTGTATTTGTGCCTACTTTAATTACTACAACAGCATGCCCAAAAGACAAAAGGAAAGAAGAAATGGGTATGTGAATGTTTGAAAAGAAGAACGACATACTCCATATTAATTTACTCTCAAAAATTCGATATCCCTTGCGGCGAATTAGTTGATAAAGTGTAGCGGGACAATGTTGAAACCATGACCGAAAATACGTTCACTAAATAGAGATAAGGACGTCTATGATTGACATGTCATCTAAAGTCGACGTACAACTTTAAAATGTTAGAAATAAGGAAATGATTGGCAGTGACTTCAATCTACCTTCCGCATGTTGTCAAAAATACATTTTCAGACCCTATTATGGATAGAAAACAACTTCCGTAATTATTCTAAATGCTTTTTTAAAAAATTATTTTGAACAATTAGTTCACGAGGCCATTCAAATCGTAAATGGTTACGAAAACACACTTGATCTCATAGCCACAAATAATTCTGAGCATCACGATGGATACAGGGATTAGTGAACACGCAGTCGTAGAGAGGCTCAATTCGGTAACAAAGAAATCCACTAAAACTAAACTCGAAATATGTCTATTTATAAAAGCAGCTAAAAATTCGGTTGACGTCTTTCTAAGAGACAGTCTCCAATCCTTCCAAACTATGTAAGTGAAGACCATATGTGGCTTAAGTTCAAAGAAATAGTATCAACAGCATTCCAGAGATACATACCAAATAAATTAATAAGATACGGAACTGATACCATATGATACACAAAACACGACACAAAGCTGCTGCAGGAGCACCGAAAAAGGCACGTATAATTTAGATGAACGCAAATACTCCAAGATTGGCGAAGTTTTACTGAGACTCGAAATTTGGTGCGGATTTCAATGCCAGATGCATTTAATAGTTTCCACGACGAAACTCTCTATAGAGATGTGGCGGAAAATCCAAAGAGACTCTGGACCTATGTTAAGCAAACCGGCGGAAAGCCTCCGGAAGTACCTTCACTGCGCTACAGTGTCGGTAACGTTACTGACGACAGTGCCACTAAGTAGAGTTACTAAATGCAGATCCAGGGTTCGGGCGACGGATGAGGAGGAGGAGGAGGGGGAGACAACGGACGCAACCCTTCGGAGCAGGTAAAATAGTGGCAGATGTCCGGAGTGGCAAATGTCCGGGGTGGCAAATGTCCGCACACCCTCCCATCCCCTACCTTGATTATGTTATGAATCGAGCAGCCTTAGCCCCCATTCTTCGGGGTCTGAATTTCATAATCAGAGGATGATGATGCGCCAGCAGATGGAACCAACCAGTGCCCCACGCAAGAGAGGAGTAAGACTGTTAGATTTGAAAATAAGTATATAGTAATACTATAATTATTACTGTTGTTATTTAAAAATATATATTCAAATATATAACTATGGTTTGTTA
Organism: Schistocerca serialis cubense; assembly: GCF_023864345.2. Taxonomy (NCBI): domain Eukaryota; kingdom Metazoa; phylum Arthropoda; class Insecta; order Orthoptera; family Acrididae; genus Schistocerca; species Schistocerca serialis. The sequence continues at coordinate 156,016,272 of NC_064642.1, forward strand.
GTGTCCCAGCAGCACAATGCGCCTCTAGCCTGTGGTAGAAAACCTGTTGGATGAGGACACCCACATACTACTGGCTGCATTGCTGGAGTTTCCCGACTATCGGACCAGATGTCCTTTAACTGTACTAGCGGCACGGTTTTGCCTTTCCGTTTTTTCTGTATAGCGTCTTATTACATCTGCTCGAAATTCATTCCTAACACCAGAGTTATGTCGCCGATCTCTAGCTATATATTTTGCTACTGTCTAGCCCAAAAGTCACTTCAACTGCATTTAATTATTGGAGAACTTGATACGTTAACGACCATGTTCTGACCCCTGCAATTCTTAGCCCTGGGTCACGGGCAACTATACTTCTAGTCAAAACTATTACGTAGTACCGAATCTTTCGTTCCAGGCGTTGTACCGTGGTCTTATCGCTCGCTTTAGTTCGTGATTTAACAGTTTATTTTTAACTTTGTGAGTGGATGTCCTTCCTGCTACCACAGTTGCTGGTAAATCCAACGGAGGGAAGGCACGTGCGCCATCGTATGAACTTGTCCATGTGAGTCGTCGTATTATAGTTGTGAGTGTGTTTCATGTTTTCTTAGGCGGAGAAAGGGTGCATGTAGGAGTCTTTCGTTGTATATTGGTATTGTTTTATTATGTTAGTTCACCGCATTGCTTACACCCATACCACATCACGAAATGAAATGTGCGCGATGCATTTCTAGGTTCGTTCACCTTTCGATGCTGCATAGTCTTCAATCACTCAAGCTCAGAAATATACTAGCATATACCTTGAAAATCCTTCAATAAAATAATGAATTGTACAATAATTTCTAAAAAGCAATTCTTGGTCATTCATTATTAGACGAGTAAGTTCAGCCGCGCGGGATTAGCCGAGTGGTCCGAGGCGCTGCAGTCAGGGACTGTGCGGCTGGTCCCGGCGAAGGTTCGAGTCCTTCCTCGGGCATGGGTGTGTGTGTTTGCCCTTAGGATAATTTAGGTTAAGCCAGCAGTGACAGACTGCTCTACTCGACGGGCGATGCTGTTGTAGGAGGAAATGCCCAACTCAGTTGTCCTCAGAACTACCGCTCGCCTTGGCCATTGGCGTACTCTCTCGTCTTAATTTAGAGCAAATTGTGGAAGTTATGCGTTATCCAACTTGTACCCACCATTACGGTTCATCAGATACTTTCCCATGCGTATATCCGTGTCTTCTGTAATAATGCTGTCCAGAAAGTTGTTCTGTGGCCAAAATTATTGTTTTATCATACTCCATTGTACATCAGGTGGAGAAACAATGTTTAGCAGTAGCACATTTTGTTGGTTGCAAAAGGCAGCGTTCTTCCACAGTGGACATAGTATAGCCTATGTAAGCTCATAATGGTTCAAATGGCTCTTTTTAAGCACTATGGGACTTCTGAGGTAATCTGTCACCTAGAACCTAGAACTACTTAAACCTAACTAACCTAAGGACATTACACACATCCATGCCCGAGGCAGGATTCGAACCTGCGACCGTAGCAGCACGGTTCCGGACTGGAGCGTCTAGAACCGCTCGGTCACAGCGGCCGGCCCTATGTAAGCCTTATCAAATTAGTAAGCCACTTAGTACATTCCTTCTGCAATAATCGATATCAGGTCTGAAATATTAGATGATGGGCAGATAACCAGTTTAACTTGATAACCTGAGATTTCCAGAGAGGACTATCTTCAACGAAACATTACCAACTTCCAGGATACTCTCCTCTTTAGCCATTTCCTGGTTTCGGTTTTAACTGCCAGTGCTCTGTTAAGCTGCCAAGCGGAAAATTCATATGCTCTGAACGCTGGCTTTACGCGGACGAGTTCTTTAGGCAAACTATCTAGGTGGGAGACGATGTGAGCCCTGTGTGTAAGTGTTTTACGCACATTCAGTCTCACAGTGTGCAACAGGCTATGACAGGTTGACAACTGTAAATAGAAATACATCTGGGAAGAAAATCAACTGCCAAATAAATAGTTTTCAAGTAGAACTGGGAAGACTTTCTACTGTAATGAGCTATGTATAGTCCTTGGATTATGCTGTTAAATGACTCAGTGCGAGGGCAGCCGAGAGCGTCGAGTTTGCAGTGAGACGAGTAGCGTCTGAGATGTTGTGGTTCCTCCACCACAATACGTAACTTGAGAAACTGGAATGTGGTTCTGAAGGTAACGCAAGTCGGCAAGGACTCGTCAGCAATGAAGGACTACAATCTCTAGCTCAAAACATTGTCACTAAGGAGAAATTTGACGAAGTGTAGAAGTGTGTCCCTTGTTACTTAACGTAAGATGCCTTGGCTGTAGTAAACTAAATGCTTCCTTCGATAACGTGTCATACAGTGCACAGTGACTAGTGACTAGTGATTTGCAGGAGCAATTCTAAAATCCCCGTATTTGTCTAAAAAGATTTAGGAAAACCAGATAAGCTACACCATGGCGGCTTGAAGTGGATTTGAACTCATCTCCCGCCGCATACGAATCTGCCGCTTCGATTCACTCGACTATCGATGTCAGTGTCATATCGTAATTTTAACACGTGGATTTCATTAGTGTCTGTGATTTGCATGGAGAAGTATGTGTAAACCTGAAGCTTACACGAGAAAACTACCTATCTGTTCGTCGAAAACTTACGGACGTTAGCATTATTTCATATAGCAGAGCATGAATTTTCGACAATTGGGGATAGGTGGTCTTCACTTTTGCATACAGTTTCAGTATTCTATAAAGAGAAAATAAATAAATAAGACGATGTAATTGAACCACATCACTATAAATTATTCGATGGAATAAATTTGTTTGGACTCAGACAAAAGTAAGAATTATTAGTCTTAAATCTAAGCAACAAGAATCATATTCCTTATAGCATCTAATTATAAAGTTACACAACTTTTTAAATCGTAACATACTGGAAAAGATGAATTTCTGTTAAGTTACAAGTGAAAATTCACTTGAACTAATCAGTATCTGGAAAGTAAAAAGGAATTATTACAAATATATGACAGGTTTTAGAACTGCTAAATTTTCTAACAGGTCAGACTGTCTGTGTCTATAACACCACCGTCGTCTCTAACTGTAGTACTGAACGGCGAAGCGCAATGCTTGTTGCACTGGATTCTAATTCGAGAGGATGGCGGTTGAAATCCTCCTGAGATCATACAGATTATCATTTTCCACGGTCTATTTCCTTGTCCTTTCATTTCTCTCTCTCTCTCTCTCTCTCTCCCTCCCTCCCTCCCGCTCTCCCTCTCTCCCTCTCTCCCTCTCCCTCTCCCTCTCCCACTCTCCTTCTCTCTCTTTCTCTTTACCAAGCGGGGTGGCGCAGTGGTTAGACACTGGACTCGCATACGGGAGGACGGCGGTTCAATCCCGCGTCCGGCCATCCAGATTTAGGTTTTCCGTGATTTCCCTAAATCGCTCCAGGCAACTGCAGGGATGGTTCCTCTGAAAGGGCACGGCCGACTTCCTTCCCCATCCTTCCCTAATCCGATGAGACCGATGACCTCAATGTCTGGTCTCCTTCCCCAAACAACCCAACAATCTTTCTCTTTCTCTCTCCCTCTCCCTCTCCCGTTCTCAGCGTTGCTTGACGTCCACTGGACTTTAAACTATAATCTTCATTTCGCTTTTTTCTTACCGCTATCAGTAAATACTGCATGTGAAGAAATTCTTTTCTTCGTAATAGCTTTTTTTTCATTGAGCAAGACGGTTTTCAAAATATATACTTTCATTAAGTGAACACCACCATACGTTTGACGTAACCAAAGCAGCGTATGAAGAGTGCCATAAAGCAGTTTCGCAGATTCCTCATTTGTGGTCTTTGAAATTGATCTACAGTACGACAGACTCAGCAATTTGTATATCTGTCGATAAGTGCAAAACCTGCCCGTTTCTATAGCCGCTTGTAGTGCAAACTTACATTGCTTATCTTCAGCTAATAACAAAATAAAATCGTGAAAGCTAACAAAATAATAATAATTTGATATTTTCCTTGTCAATTGCACAAAAGAAACACAAAAAACAAAATTTCACGAATCACATAGTACTCTTGCGTTCGTAAGATCTGTAACGTCAGTATAAACTATAAAAATGAAAATATCAGCCAGACGCGGGAAATTGGGGTTGCGCTGACAAAGGAAGTGGAAGTGTACTGCCAACACATCACCTATATTGTTCATCTTGCGCACGACTGTTGCAAAAAGCTAGACGAAAAAATTTTGCTCTAGTACGATACCTTGCTCAAGGGCATGCAAGAAATTGAAGTTCAGAGTTTTATGAGCCTGCTGAGTACCATAGCAGAGGGCCAACCGTCGAGCAGGGGCGTTAGTGCAACTGATTAAGGTCGCAAAGTCTGCGTTCGAGTGACGCTATTTTATTTTTTTCGTATAATCTCCCTTCAAATACTTGTATCACTAAAACTAATCACATTTCGTCGTCGTGTTGATTATTGGATCTGGCAATGTTGGTGGTAAACGGTAACCAGATGTGCTTCCTGTCGCCACCCCCTTCCACACCGGCACGGAATTTGTGTACTCCAACCGTCTGCTGCAGTATTATAACATGTGAAAGTGTGCGAATTTTTTTTAAATGTTTGCGAACGTGTAACTGAGGCAGCACGTGGGTACCGGCCCGGTATCCACCTAGTCGGATGTGGGAAACCGTCTGAAAACCACATCCAGACTGACTAGCACTCCGGTCCTTGTCATTGATCCATCGGGAGGATTCAGTCCGTAATCGGCGCGCTGCCCCGTATCCCGGAAGAAGCATGTCAACGGCGCGGCTGACCTCGCTGTTCGATAATCGCCTTAGTCGTTCTGGTAAATTCGTGACGTGGTATAATACAAGTGTAGCTGGAGATGGTGACTATACGAATATTTGTTTATCGATACATGCATGAGCATATTGAAAATCCAGTGCATATTAATCAAAACAGGTATGGGCTGGCACGACTTCACGTGAGTATATCGATTAACGAATTATCATTACGTTTCGATTACTTATTATACTTTGACTACGGCTCACCACAAATGTGTCACAGCGATTGTGACTATTGGTATTACTCCTTCCAGAAGAAACATTACTTACTGTAGCGAACAAGCGTTTTGTGAGAGATCCGAAAAAGAAAACACGGGATATCGTATCCTACGGTCTCATAAAACTTTGAACCTCAATTTCTCGGAAACGTTTGAGGAACGCATCGTACTACAGCAGAATTTATTACATCTACTTCTGCACTTCAAGATGATCAAAACAGTGATACAGAGGGTGTTTGCTGCCCTTGGAGGTGTGGAGGTAAACTGCTCATTACACACTCTACAGTACATCTATATCTACATTTATACTCCGCAAGCCAGCCAACGGTGTGTGGCGGAGGCCACTTTACGTGCCACTGTCATTACCTCCCTTTCCTGTTCCAGTCGCGTATGGTTCGCGGGAAGGACGACTGCCGGAAAGCCTCCATGCGCGCTCGAATCTCTCTAATTTTACATTCGTGATCTCCTCGGGAGGTATAAGTAACGGGAAGCAATATATTCGATACCTCATCCAGAAACGCACCCTCTCGAAACCTGGACAACAAGCTACACCGCGATGCAGAGCGCCTCTCTTGCAGAGTCTGCCACTTGAGTTTGCTAAACATCTCCGTAACGCTATCACGCTTACCAAATAGCCCTGTGACGAAACGCGCCGCTCTTCTTTGGGTCTTCTCTATCCCCTCTGTCAACCCGACCTGGTACGGATTGCACACTGATGAGCAATACTCAAGTATAGGTTGAACGAGTGTTTTGTAAGCCACCTCCTTTGTTGATGGACTACATTTTCTAAGGACTCTCCCAATGAATCTCAACCCGGAACCCCCGTTACCAACAATTAATTTTATATGATCATTCCACTTCAAATCGTTCCGTACGCATACTCCCAAATATTTTACAGAAGTAACTGCTACCAGTGTTTGTTTCGGTATCATATAATCATACTGTTGTGTACATAGTTCCGCATAGTCAGCGCGTACACAACTTTCCCACTAAAGCACGCCCCGCAAAGCACAACAGCGCATGCGCACCGCTCGTCCGTCTCCGCAGTACGAGATGGCGCTGCCTTAGAGACGGACCAAATTCTGCTTCCGCCGATCCGCGTATTAATATGTAACGCAGCCAATGAGATTGCTGCTAACGTAGAACCTTTCCTCCTCGTGGATCACACTCACACAGTGATACCTGAATGCGCGAGGTATTATAACGAGTGTACAAACCTCTGAATTGGCAGTCTGCACCAGTCTGTACCAGTCTGCATTAGTCTGCACCAGTCTCTAGTCAAGTTTCAGTCTGCACCTAATAAGATTATCATATTGCTGTACATAGCCATGAAGATAAATGTATAGACCCTTTGTCAAGTATCAGAGATATGTGAGAATAAGATTAACATACCAAGACCAAAGGAACTTCAGATTCTCAATTGTAAATAGCATCCAGAATCAAGTTATGTTATGTTTATGCTTGTTATTATTTTAATAAATGTGTGTGAAAATTAATCAAGTTCTGTTTAAAGTTGGTCACTGTCAATCTGCTACTCTAAGCGTGCAAGTGCCATTTCTATCGTCTGACCTAACGGCAAAAGGTAAACACGCCACGATGAAACCACGAGACCTATTGCTGACACTCGCCTACTTCGTTAGAGCGACAAGTCAAATAATCTGACGGTGTGTGTACCGAAGTTCTTACAGTACGCACACCACACATACAATAAAGGATCCTTCTTTCTATGTATTCGCAATACATTGCATTTGTCTATGTTAAGGGTCAGTTGCCACTCCCTGCACCAAGTGCCTATCCTCTGCAGATCTTCCTGCACTTCGCTGCAATTTTCTAAAGCTGCAACAATTCTCTGTATACTACAGCATCATCCGCGAAATGCCGCATGGAACTTCCGACAGTACATGCGTCGAGCAAATTATACACCAGCCTTTCCTCTCCATTATACTTAGACATAAACACACGTAAGTTTTACATGGTTGAACGGCACATCGTTATCCACGAACGAGGTAATTTAAGTTACTGGTAAACTTACGTCGCCCTCAGAAACACGCCTACTGTCATTTGTTTTTGCTTTGTTTTGGTTTTAGCAGAAATAGCAAAGTGTATATCCAGTTCCGGATGCCACGTGCAGCACAGAGGCGAGAGCCGATTCAGATCACCTGTTGGTGCGCGTCCGCTGCAGGTCGGGCAGGCAGCGCCTCCAGCGAGCAGATCAGTGGCCGCCTCTCCGCAGAGCGCCTTAGTCGCGACTACCAGAGGCGAAAGAGGCGCGCTGAGGGCGGCGGCCGGGAAGGGGCGCCACCTGTCGTCCTTGCTGACTGACGCTCCTCAGTTCGGGCTGCACGGCCAGCCCGACGGCTACAAGCAGCACCGCAGTACCTCGCCGTACATCCCCAATCGGTACGCTTGCGACAATATGCGCAATCTAAACGTTGAAAAACGCCGCGTATAAAAACGGTATTTTTTCGGGGCTCGTACCTCGGATTCTGTTAGTGATAGAAAGCGAGGGTCTGCCATTGGTTGTTATTGTGGTCTTCAGTCCTGGGACTGGTTTGATGCAGCTCTCAATGCTGTGTGTGTGTGTGTGTGTGAAATCTTAAGCTCAGGTCATCACTCTCTAAGCTTACACACTACTTAACACAAATTATCCTACGGACAAACACACACACCCATGCCCGAGGGAGTACTCGAACTTCCGCCGGGACCACACGTACAGTCCATGACTGCAGCGCCTTAGACCGCTCGGCTACTCCCGCGCGGCTGTCCATGCTACTCTATCCTGTGCAAGCTGCTTCATCTCCCAGTACGTACTGCAGCCTACATCCTTCTGAATCTGCTTAATGTATTCATCTCTTGGTCTCCCTCTACGATTTTTACCCTCCACGCTGCCCTCCAATACTAAATTTGTGATCCCTTGATGCCTCAGAACGTGTCCTACCAACCGATCCCTTCTTCTAGTCAAGTTGTGCCACAAACTCCTCTTCTCCCCAATTCTATTCAGTACCTCCTCCTTACTTATGCGACCTACACATCTAATCTTCAGCATTCTTCTGTAGCACCACATTTCGGAAGCTTCTATTCTCTTCTTGTCCAAACTATTTATCGTCCATGGCTTCCGTACGCGGCTACACTCCATACAAATACTTTCAGAAACGACTTCCTGACACTTAAATCTATACTCGATGTTAACAAATTCCTCTTCTTCAGAAACGCTCTCCTTGCCATTGCCAGTCTACATTTTATATCCTCTCCGTCCATCATCAGTTATTTTGCTTCCCAAATAGCAAAACTCCTTTACTACTTTAAGTGTCTCATTTCCTAATCTAATTCCCTCAGCATCACCCGACTTAATTCGACTACATTCCATTATCCTCGTTTTGCTTTTGTTGATGTTCATCTTATACCCTCCTTTCAAGACACTGTCCATTCCGTTCAACTGCTCTTCCAAGTCCTTTGCTGTCTCTGACAGAATTACAATGTCATCGACGAACCTTAAAGTTTTTATTTCTTCTCCATGGATTTTAATACCTACTCCGAACTTTTCTTTTGTTTCCTTTACTGCTTGCTCAGTATACAGATTGAATAACATCGGGGAGAGGCTACACCCCTGTCTCACACCCTCCCCAACCACTGCTTCTCTTTCATGTCCCTCGACTCTTATAACTGCCTTCTGGTTTCTGTACAAATTAAATAGCCTTTCGCTCCCTGTATTTTACCCCTGCCACATTCAAAATTTGAAAGAGAGTATTCCAGTGTACATTGTCAAAAGCCATTGGTATAGGAACCATTTCTATACCCAAGAGAAGGATCCTCTTACTGTAATTATCCTACAGTATAGGGTGAAAGTTGGCTATGTTGTTTTGCCGGGTGGTGTCCTTAAGATTCGATTGCCTCTGGATTCGATGCCGAACTAGACCCGATCTTGAGGCCGCTGGAGCAGATGTGATGTGCCATCCCTGGTAAATTCCTCGTCTGTTTCGACTCCCTGAGTGCTCTTCAGTTTTTGCAGTGCTTGTATCCAGGTCACTTAAGTGCAGGACGACCTCCTGCGTCAACACAAGCTGGTGAAGGTGATGTCCTTCCGCTGGGTTCCGGGGAAAATGGGTATTGCGGGGAACGAAAGGACGGATGTAGCAGCCAAGGAGGCGTGTCGTGTTTCTCAGTTCATTATGCCTTCCCCCTGCATGCTTTCGTCTCCCTGTTGTACGGAAACATGTGTCAGTGGGAAGATCTGGAAGTAACAGACAACAAGCTCCGTCCAGTAAAGCCCACAACGCGGCCGTGGCGTACCTCCTTCCAGCCACACAGATGGGACATGGTTCTCCTTATTCGTCTTCGCATAGGCCACAGCCCTATGACATATGGGTTCTTGCTTTGGCGAGAGGACGCTCTAGTGTGTGGTGCTTGTGGCGTGCAGACCACTGTGCGCCACATTTTATTAGTGTTTCATTTTCCTACCAGCGGAGAGTGGCAGATTTGCCAACAATCTTCCCTCCGTTTTAAGTAACGTTCAGACGCATGTGGTAAGAGTTTAAGGTTTTGTGATTTGTCCATCTTACTTCCAAAAACTTTATGGAGAAATTTTTAACGTGTTAACAGGCTCACCCATGTTTCTTGTAAGTGGTCTTCCAGTCACATTTTCCAGTGCCTTTCTTTTAGATCCTCTGTCGATTTACTTCTGTTTTAATCCCAGGTTGTTGTTATTGTGTTCTTCAGTCCAGAGACTGATTTGATGCAGCTCTCCATGATACTCTATCGTGTGCAAGCTTCTTCATCTCCCAGTACCTACTGCAACCTACATCCTTCTGAATCTGCTTAGTGTATTCATCTCTTGGCCTCCCTCTACGATTTTTACCCTCCGCGCTGCCCTCCAATACTAAACTGGTGATCTCTTCAAGCCTCAGAACATGTCCTAGCAACCGATCCCTTCTTCTAGTCAAGCTGTGCCACAAATTTCTCTTCTCCCCAATTCTATTCAATACCTCCTCATTAGTTATATGGTCTACCCATCTAATCTTCAGCATTCTTCTATAGCACCACATTTCGAAAGCTTCTATTCTCTTCTTGTCTAAACTATTTATCATCCATTTTCACTCCCATACATAGCTACACTCCATACAAATACTTTCAGAAACGACTTTCTGACACTTAAATCTATACTAGATGTCAACAAATTTCTCTTATTCAGAAATGCTTTCCTTGCCATCGCCAGTCTACCAGGTATAGCACATTTAACCCTTTCTCCGTTTTCTTAAGGCGTGTGAGAGAGAGCGACTGGATAGGTCAAAGCGACTTAGGTGGGAATGGATGCATCGGCGTCCATTTTAGTGGTGTGACAACTATTTTCGTATATCCACATTCCTTTCTTTTAATGTGTGTAAGGACGCTGATAACCTCGCCCTTGAGCGCTTGTTAGCTCTACACACACACACACGCGCGCGCGCACACACACACGCACGCTCGCACACACACACACACACACACACACACACACACACAGGGTTAAAGTCTGAATATTGCAAACTTCCACCAGTTTACGCAAATGGAGCAAATCCGTTGCTTCTTTTTCCATCACATGTGATCTACGCTGCTCTTAAGGGCTTTTGGTGGCACCATTGGGTTCGTGAGTGGTTACTGAGAATGTCCGAAAAAAGCGTTTTTCCAGCATTTTTTCGCCGTCATCAGCGAATATCTAAATGACTAACCCCAGAATATTGCTCAAATTTTATCTGGAAGTGCCATCTCTTTGTTTTTAAACGTCTTTCTCCGTTATAGAGAAACACAACATAGTTTTTGGGTACCAAAACTGAGCCGCGGATTCCGAGACGGCTATGCACAGCAAGTGTCTGAAATTATTCCTGAGAGCCAGATCTCGAACTATGTGTAAAATTTTCTTGGTATCTAAACTCATTTGCAAGATACAGAGGTCCAAAGTTACCCTACTTGTACACGCAAAATACGCACTTAAAATCAGGTGTGACGCGAAAACCCAGTTTATGAACTGACGCAGCACGGAGAAATTTGCTGTAAACTGTCTCCGTTATCATCAGAAGGTTCTGGGAAGCCTATGTTGGAGTACTAAAGCACATGAAAAATTTTTATGAACGTAAATTCCGGTCTGAGGTATAAAATTGTTTGAATTTCATGTACGTAAAGTATTAAGATTTTACTGACACACGAAGTTATTTTCATATGAGTGACATGCCCTGCTGTAACATGCAAAAGAAGAGAACCAGCGGAAAAATGCTTCTGAAGGAACACAAAAAAGTGAATATTCTCTTGTTTAGTTCTACATTCCTCAGCACCTCTAAAATGTTTCCCAAAAATTTGAGTATGAAAACTTATTCGCGGTTCTTTATACTCAGAGAGAATGAAAAAGTGGCAGTGTGAAAGAGACGGGAAAGTAATACATATTGGAAGATAGTAGACAATGAATGTGGTACAGAAAGAGCGAAGGAGACGGCGGCAGTGTGAGAGAAAGAGAGGGTTACAGTGGCAGTGGAACATAGTCGACATTGACAGAGGAGTGCTAGGAACACAGAGAAGGCGACAGTACCAGTGGAAAAGGAGTAAGGGGAAGGAGAAGGTGAAAAGGAGGATTGTCAGTGATAATAAGAGAGAGTCTATGACAATTATAACGAAGAAGAGAGAGATAGTGACGGTGAGACGAGAAGCAACAGTGGGAAGGAATAAATGAGATAATAGCAGTAAGAGAGAGCAAGAGGGAGACAGGAACAACGATAGGAGACAGTTTTAGTACTACAGAACGAAGGAGATTATGGATGTGAGACAGGAGAGAGTTGGAGAGACAAAAGGAGATAATGACAATGAATTGGATTGAATAAGTAAGTGAGACTGGGCAATCGGAGTGAATGGATATCAGCGACTTACAACGATGGACTAATGGGAATGAACGAGTTAGTGTACATTTAGAGGAGCTTGGGGGAGTGAGAGGTGAGTTGCATGTTAAATGGAGCGCGAATACATTCACACGTAGGGGGGTTTGCTATTGATAATGCAACGCTAAATCGGTTCTTCAAATTCCATTTTGTATTACAGTTTATTAATACATTTGAAATGTGCCGAGGAAGACAGAACGAGGCAGATAGTACCCTCTTTCCACTCAGTCTTTTAATCAGGAGCATATTCGCGTTTTTGACCCCAGATGTAAGTATTTTTCTGCTAGTCTAGGCTTTACTGTACACAGCGTCCAGTAACACTACACGGTTGCGTAAACTCTCCTTGGTTTACAAGCCACGTCCATTCGAGTAAAATACTAGAGCTCTTAATAGGTATCCCCAACATTAAGTTAACTGCCGAAATGGAGAGTGATCGCAAGCTTCCGCTCTTGGATGTTTAGTTGAGCGGAAGACAAGAGACTGGCTTGGATATTCATGTGTATAGGAGGTCTACGCACACTGACCGGTACTTGAACCCCAACAGTTTTCACCAACCTGTACACTGGAGAGCGGTCCTGAACACGTTAGTACGTAGGACGAAGATTATTTCTGACGGCGACCATCTACAGTCGCAATTTGAGCATCTGAGACGCGTGCTCACGGGAAATGGTTACGGCGAAGGAGAGACTGCAAAGGCTTTCAGGTGCCACCGACAAAAGACACCTCATGAAACGGCGAAAAGGCAGAGCCGAGAACATTACTTCCATGCTGTGGATCAACGACTAGCGAGACAGGACGCATGCTGCAGAGAATGGACGGACGCTGGTGTTCCGGTCTGCCTCCAAGATACGAGATATGTTGCGCCTTGTTAAAGACAAGGTAGGTCTTAGAGTTCCAGGAGTTCACGGCGTACCCAGCGAATGCAGTAGCATTTACATAAGACAAAACATTCGCAATGTTGCTAAGCGTCGTACTGAGCAATCACGACAAATGAAACAAGGGGAGCTTGAGGAGTCGACTGCGGCTGAACATCACCTAGAAAATCGACTTAAGATAAAATTTCAGAAGGTGCATTCTACCTCCAGAATCCCGTTCACAGACTAAACGCCATAGATTTAAGCTTTTACTATACTCTACGCATGACTACAAGTCGTAAGTTGTATGTTTGTCCGCCATATGGTGTTGGCTGACTACCTTCGAGGATTTTGTTCATGCACATAAAGTAGGTTTTATTAATTGACAGCAATGATATAATAAACATGACTTGTAATTTTGTTATTTGTAAGGTTTTCAATTTTTTAATTTGTTTTTTCCTTGGTCAATGTTGTATATGAATGCGATCTGTGTTTTGCAGCTGAAGCTTGAAGAGGCATGAAGCCGAAACTGACCAACAGCGGAAAATGAACAATAATTATAGTCAAAGGTAGAAAATCATGTGAATTGTATCTTATGCATATCTGCAAATGTACGTGTCTTAAAACGAGAGGAGGACGGAATGAAAGAATAAGCATCATGAATCTACCTAAAAAAAAAAAAAAAGACTTTGCTGTGCATTAAGAACAAGTCATTAACAAAAGACGCAATATCTTGTACACATCTGCGAAATAAGAATCTTCTGCTGCGTGACATTCAATAGCGTGTTGTTCAACCTTATGCTAAACTGAGATTCATTGGAGAAATCTGAATGAAATAAAATTCATCAACGACAGGTGAGGAATACATACGACCCTTGCTTGACAGGTTATCGGGTACTGATAGTCAGTTTGCTATCTTGCCAGAGAGGATAAGTAGAAGAGACAGAGCAGATCCAACGAGGAGCGGCGGAATTCGCTTACTAAGTGCTAAGCGCGAGTGGCGGACGCTACAAAAGAGCCAACATGTATCGCGGAGAGATTTACCGTTGAAATTCCAGGTGTGTAATAGAAAAATCGGACTACGGATTACTTCCACGTACACTACGAGTCAAATGTTTCCGATTACCTATCAAAACTATGGATTTTTGGTTAAAACAGGGATTTCGTTTTGAATATTCTGTCCTATCCCCATCCCGATAATAAGCCAAGTATAAACATATAAAGACTAAGCGCCTCTGTTGGGTGTTTGCCTAGAGGAGCAATGATGAGTTTCCACAACAACACTCACGTGCCTTTACCTAAGAACGTTCCATTCGAATAGACCTCATTCCTTCTGCTGTCTGTGTACCAATCAGTTCGCGTTAGTGCGGCTGGTCCCGGCGGAGGTTCGAGTCCTCCCTCGGGCGTGGGTGTGTGTGTTTGTCCTTAGGATAGTTTAGGTTAAGTAGTGTGTAAGCTTAGGGACTGATGACCTCAGCAGTTAAGTCCCATACGATTTCACACACATTTGAACATTTTTTTCCAGTTCGCGTTAGTTTACAGTACTGTGTGTGCGTCTAGCAGTATGTTTGTATACTTGATCAGGCTCATACCATATTACGCCATAATGGGACAGAAACAGGAGACTGGAACTGAAAACGTACTCTAATTGTAGCTCTGCATCAGGCAGGCTGTTCTAGTAAGACGACACCAACAAAAGTTGGCATAGTCCAGTCTGCAGTGGTGTATGCGTTGTAGCGGTTCAAGCAAACATGCCAATGCAAGTGTAACGGCAACTGGAGGACGTTAACATCATTAGGGAAGATCAGTTCACATGTGTACAGATAAACGTCAGAGAACTCGTACTGCACCTGAAATTCGCGAGGAAACAGATTGTATGTGAGCGGCTTCAATCTCTGTCTCCATGAAAAAGGTTTAAAGGCTGCATAGCGGGCAAAAACCCTTTATTACGCAAACAAAATAAGGTGAAACGATAGCAATGGGCACGGTAACACAAAAATTGTAGAATGCTGCAATGGTCTAAGCTGTTATTCACAGACGAATCTAAGACTGGAGTACATGGAAGCCATCGTCGAAAGTTTTTTCATCGGCTTCGTGAAGGAAATGTGAAGCGTAGTGTGTGACACCAACGTGAAGCCTGGTGGACGGTCGGTCATGGTGTGGTGATGTTTTGAGGGTGATAAAGTCCGTGGTCTACTGAAAATTAATGACTGTTAACGAAGGAATGATGCAACAGGACACTGATCAACAACGCAGTTCCATCTGGAAAGGAACTTATGAGTTATGGGTTTGCTCTACAGCAGCACCACGGTCCCAAATATGCTTCTACATTGTGCATGGGATGAGTCAATATAAAAGAGAATTGTGGGAAACTAAAGAATGTGGTATGGCCACTCAGTCATCTGACTTAAATCTCAACGATTTCTTATGGGAGAAAACGGAGGTCATCTAATGTTGGAGGACTACGGAATAATTTCTAGACGTGTTGGACTACGATATTTATAAAACAGTACAAAATCTCCAGAATGCCAAGAGTTTTCACAGCTGTTCTGAGAGCAAGGGGTGAATACTCTGAAGAGACTAAAATCTAAAACATGTTGCACTGAACTTAATGATAGAGAGAGAAAAATATTTATTTTGTTGATGTATTTAGTCCGTACAGTTTGTTTGTACGCTGAAATAAAGTGTACAGCTTTTTTCATGGGCGATCGAAAACTTTTGACCGGTAGTATACTTCTTTCAAAATGCTCACAACGAGAGAAAGGGAAAATTAAAAGTCATAGCTCGAAATGCTGAGAATCGTCCTTCCGATGCGCAATTCGCAAATAGAACAGTGAAAAGGGGAAATTATTTTTGAGAAACTGCCTATTGGCTTCTGTCTCGGATTCTTCGGCCGACGTTCGTCTGACGATTTTACTGAACTTTCGCCAGCACGAGTGGCTGGCATTGTGAAAGCTTCACTTTCTATTGAAGGTGATGAACTGCCGAGCTCACGGCCGCAGACTATATGTACCTGGCGCGCTGACTTACGAGGGCTTCTCCGCGGTCATTTCCGCTGCGGTACTCCTCTTGCTACCTGCGATGGTCACTCGCTGCAGTAAGGAAAGCCAGGATCCGTTTACCTTAGGGTTTTCTTCTTGCTTGTTGAAACTATTCCCGTGTTTTGTATTTCTACAGCTTCTCTGAACAAGAAGGTGTGATAGTGCTTCTCTACAGCCAGAACTTCCGTGTCGGCGAATTTTATTACGTGGTCGGTCTCACTCAGCGCGTGCTCTGCCACGGCCGATTTCCCCACCTGCCCCAACCTGCATGTCACTTATGTTCTTTGATCCTGGTGTTGATTGATCGGCCAATCATTCCGACATAAAATTTTCGCATGTGCATGGTATGATACCATGGTACATATAGTCTGCGGCCGCGAGCTCGGCTCCAGTTCATCACCGGCAATGGAGGGTGAAGCTTTGACAATGCCAGCCTTTCGTGCTGGCGAAACGTCAGTAAAATCATCAGACGAACGTCGGCTGAAGACCTTGAGACAGAAACCAATAGGCAGTTTGTCAACAAGTGGCCACGAAAGGCTTAACAATTTTGAAATTATTTTTGTTTCGGAATTACGATACGTCACACACTGTAAGGTGGTCTTAAATATCAAAGATATTTTTCGATACTACATTAGGTTTCAGTGTAAAGTGGAACTGCTGGACTGATTTAAGAACTTATCTGAAGGCCTTAATGTAGCGTGCGCGAACGGCGGAATAAATGAAGAGTGCACGCGTAGAAAGGGCCAGAAACGTGTAATGGCGCGGAATGTTGGAATCGCAACATGATGGTGAGTTGAGGATGGACTGCCGGCGGTGAAGCGGGAACGTAAGGTAGAGTAGGATGGGGCAGGAGGAGAGGGAGTGCCTGGTAATGGCGCGGGAGCGAGCGAGCGCCCTACCTGCACACGTGTCTCTCCCGTGTCCGCACGCACGCTGCCTCCGCGGCCGCCGCTGGAAGCTGCGTCTGCAACAGGAACAGTCAGACGTTGTATTTATGTAAGGAGGGAGCAAGTGGGGACAGTGCCGAGAAACTTATAACCACACCGTAATAAAATGTAAGGTGGCTATAATTTTGCACCTTA
Source organism: Schistocerca serialis cubense (assembly GCF_023864345.2). Lineage (NCBI taxonomy): Eukaryota > Metazoa > Arthropoda > Insecta > Orthoptera > Acrididae > Schistocerca > Schistocerca serialis. Next base: position 156,033,181 of record NC_064642.1, read on the forward strand.
CAAGAACTCATCCACATACTTTGCCGTGATCCACAAACACAATTAAGTATCATGTGATAGGTTGTACATCGTATATATGAATATATAAAGGAGACTGACATTGTCACGTATGTCTTGTGAGTAATTGTCAACGCTTATTGCATGAAAGGTGACGGAGTGTCTTTATTATGAAAACGGTGTAATGAATGATTGCCTATACTAGTGCCGGCAGGAGTGGCCGAGCGGTTCTGGGCGCTACAGTCTGGAGCCGCGCGATCGCTACGGTCGCAGGTTCGAATCCTGCCTCGGGCATGGATGTGTGTGATGTCCTTAGGTTAGTTAGGTTTAAGTAGTTCTAAGTTCTAGGGGACTGATGACCTCAGAAGTTAAGTCCTATAGTGCTCAGAGCCATTTGAACCATTTGAACATATACTAGTAGAGGTTGGAACGCCAGTGGAGATGAAACGGCAGGCAGAACTCAAGCTCTGGGTGGACGGCCCGCACAGGTGTTAGTCCTGCTTAAACACAGGAAGCAGTTACACGGACGTCGTGGCACCTGAGCTCTGGAGCACAATAGGGTGACGGCCGGCCGCTATTATAGAAGGGGCCGTAAGGATAACCGGATAACACTTCCGAACGCTGACAATCTTGGACGCAGGTGAGAGGAACGAAGAAACGGCACCTCGGAAACCACGCAGGCCGGGTTATTTTCATGGATTTTTACTCAGAAGCGTATCATAGTACTAGTACAGGTTTTTCCTCGCAAACTTCCCGCGCTGGACGACAAAAGACTTAAATGGTTGGTCGGCGTTCGGAAGATTCTGTAGAGAGGGAGAATATTCCGTGGTTTCGGGAATATCATTCGTTTTCGGAATTACGATGGTGGTGAGCCAAGCCTTGCTGGGAAGCCAGCTCTGGAGAGACGTGGTCTTCCGTTGTGAGCGCCCGTGTGTGACTGTCGCTCGATATCGGCTTTGTTGTTACGGACGGACTTGCTGTCTTTGCTCTCAGGAGAGTTTAGAGTTATATTAGATTAGATTAGATTTACTTTCATTCCAATTGATCCGTAGTGAGGAGGTCCTCCTGGATGTGGAACATGTCAGAAAAACAACAATACATGACAAATATTTACAACTAAAACAAATAAAGTAATGTACCATTCCACAGGTCCCAAGTGGAATGATCGTCATTTTTAATGAACACTAAGAGTCATTTTACAAATACTAATGCACTGAATTTAAAATAAAAAACGTTTTTTTATTTATTTATAAGGTAATAAACATGTAATACAACTACTGTAATACTTATTTACAATGAACACATTACTGCACTGAAATGGTGCAGAAGTTAGATTATACTTACACACACACACACACACACACACACACACACACACACAAATTTTCAGTGAACACATTACTGCACTGAAATTGTGCAGAAGTTATGTTGTACTTATATACAAATCAGTTGGTTTTACTAAGAAATTCATCAATGGAGTAGAAGGAGTTGGCCACCAATAAATCCTTTAGGCTTCTCTTAAACTGAATTTCATTGGTTGTTAAGCTTTTTATGGCTGCTGGCAAGTTATTGAAAATGTGTGTTCCTGAATAATGCACACCTTTTTGTACAAGACTAAGTGACTTTAAATTCTTGTGAAGATTATTCTTATTTCTAGTATTGATTCCATGAATTGAGCTGTTGGTTTGAAAAAGTGATATATTTTTAATGACAAATTTCATTAAGGAATAAATATACTGGGAAGCTGTAGTTAGTATCCCTAGTTCCCTAAACAGGCTTCTGCAGGATGTTCTTGAGTTCACACCACATATAATTCTTACTGCACGTTTTTGTGCCCGGAAAACTTTAGCTTGGCTTGATGAATTACCCCAAAAAATAATCCCATATGACATTATGGAATGAAAGTAAGCATAGTATGCCAGCTTTTTCATTTTTATATCCCCTACGTCTGACAAAATTCGCATTGCAAACAGAGATTTGTTAAGACGCTTCAGCAGTTCTGTGGTGTGCTCCTCCCAATTGAATTTATTATCAAGCTGTAATCCCAAGAATTTAACACTGTCCACTTCTTCTATCTTCTTGTCATCATATGTTAGACATATACTCTTGGGACACCCCTTACAAGTTCTGAACTGCATGTAGTGTGTTTTTTCAAAGTTTAGTGACAAAGAATTGGCTAGGAACCAGTGATTAATGTCCACAAATATTTTATTGGCTGATCTTTCTAAGACTACACTTGATTTGCTATTTATTGCAATGTTTGTATCATCGGCAAACAAAACAAACTTGGCATCTGGTAATGTTACTGATGAAAGGTCATTGATATACACAAGAAAAAGTAAGGGCCCCAAAATGGAACCTTGTGGGACCCCACATGTAATTAGTTCCCAGTTGGATGATGCCTGATAGACATGTATCAAGCTCTTTCCTAATAACACCCTTTGTTTCCTGCCAGAGATATAAGATTTGAACCATTTTGCAGCATTTCCTGTTACACTATAATATTCTAGTTTACTTAAAAGGATATTGTGATTTACACAGTCAAATGCCTTTGATAGATCACAAAATATACCAGTTGCCTGCAATTTTTTGTCTAATGAATTAAGCACATTTTCACTGTAAGTGAAGATAGCCTTCTCAATATCAGAACCTTTTAGAAATCCAAACTGTGACTTTGACAGTATGTTATTTGAGATAAGATGGTTATAAAGACGACAGTACATTACTTTTTCGAAAATTTTTGAGAATGCTGGTAACAGTGAAATTGGACGGAAATTTGATGCTATTTCTTTATCTCCCTTCTTAAACAGTGGCTTAACTTCAGCATATTTCAGCCATTCAGGAAATATTCCACTGATAAACGACTGGTTACACAGATAGCTTAACATGTTACTTAGCTCAGAATCACATTCTTTAATTAACTTTGTTGATATTTCATCATACCCACTAGATGTTTTTGATTTTAAAGATTTTATGATGGACATTATTTCTGTTGGGGTAGTGAGGGTCAAATTCATATTATGGAAATTACTTGAAATGTCTGGTCTAAGGTAATCCATAGCAGCATCTACCGAACCTGACAACCCCATCTTTTCAGTAACAGTTATAAAATGTTTGTTAAAAAGTTCTGCAACACTATACACATCTGTCACCAATGTATCATTTACTCTTAATGCTATTTGTTCCTCTTCATGTCTGGTCCTACCGGTCTCCTCCTTCACTATATCCCATATTGTCTTTATTTTGTTATCTGATATGACTATCTTTTCCTTGTAATATATTTGCTTTGACATCCATATTACAGTCTTTAATATTTTGCAGTATTTCTTATAATGTGCTATAGCATCAACATTGGAAATGTTTCGGATTGACAGATACAGTTTTCTTTTTGTTTTACAAGATACCCTTATTCCTCGAGTAATCCATGGCTTCTTTGTAGATTTTCCTCTAACCTTGGTAAGTTTTGGGGGAAAGCAGTGTTCAAATAAGGTAAGCACTTTATTAGCAAAAATGTTATATTTTTTATTCATGCCATGAGCACTGTAAACATCAGTCCAGTGAATGTCTCTGAGGAGTGTCCTAAAATAATCAATTTTTGGCTTACTGATTACCCTCTTGAGCTCAGATTTAACAGATTTTATATCCTGTTCAGTATTAACATTTAACAGAAGGAACTGCATGTCATGGTCTGAGAGGCCATTGGCTATTGGTTTTGTAATATAATTTTGTTCATTGGACTTTTCTATAAAGATATTATCAATGGCTGTTTGTGAGCAAGTGGCTATCCTAGTGGGGAACTTTACTGTGGGAATTAAGTTGAATGATAGTGTTACTAACTCAAATAAGTTCTTATTCGGAGAGTCTTTAAGGAAAGGCACTGTACTGTTGCGAACCTATAGACATCCGGACTTCACCTCCTGGTTGGAAGTCGTCGTTGAGTAGGCAGCGTTCAGTAATTGAGAGCACTTACTCTGCCTATACTTATGTTGAGACGTTATCTGAACTCTGTCCTTGTGGCTGGGAATTCGCGTTTCTCGTCTGTAGAACACAGAGAGGAGAAGGCAGTATCAGAGTATATTAGAGGACCGCCTTTTGTCGTCCTAGTGTTTGAAAGAGTTTATTTGTGGCTAGAGTTCTTCCATCGTCGCAGACGAGTACGAGAACCATCACTTCGACGCACCGGACGCAGTACATACGGTGATATCGCAAATTGCTTCGGCTTATTAGAACTATAAAACTAAACAGCTGTGATCACGTTAGTTTATTTCCACTGAGGTTCCACACCACCGTATATCGTCTTTGAAAGTGTTGTCTTCTAGTGCTTGGTACGTAGATGATGTCACCCATTTCCCGTTATTGATATTACACCGCGCAGTCATAATAAGGGCATAGTTGGGCAATTTATTAGTGATTTTACTTAGGAGATGTAAACTTTGTAATATAAAGGTTTTTTTAAATCTAAAATAAATATATGAGCAGGTACAACGTTTATCATTTAGTAGGATTTGTTACCTTCATCATTCATTGTGTTTAAATTGTAGCTTATAGAATTAAGAGATCCTAAGATCTGCTTCATGGGGTAGTCAGACAGGGGCAGATCTTCATTTTAGCGTTTATTACTCTCCGTTGAGCACATTCATTTTACACCCGCCCGGAGTAACATCTTGGTAAAAAAATGACGGACCACAAATGGATTATCTGTATGGGATGGAAATCGGTAGATGTACAAACAGTCAAATGATCACAATTTCAGAAAAACTGGAAGATTAATTCAAGATAACGACCTTCACAAATTGAGCAAGTCAAGAACGCGTTCGTCCACCTTTGAGCCTTATAGGGGCAGTTATTCGGCTTGGCATTGATTAGTAGTTGTTGGATGCCCTTCTGAGGGATATAGTGCCAAATTAAGTCCAAATGGCACGTTAGATCGTCAAAATATCGTGCTGGTTGGACTTCGCAGCCCATAATACCCGAAACGTTCTCAACTGCGGAGATATAGGACGACCTTGCTGACCGATGCAGGATTCGCAAGCCCGAAGACAAGTAGTTCAAATGGTTCAAATGGCTCTGAGCACTATGGGACTTAACATCTATGATCATCAGCCCCCTAGAACTTAGAACCACTTAAACCTAACTAACCTAAGGACAGCACACAACACCCAGTCATCACGAGGCAGAGAAAATCCCCGACCCCGCCGGGAATCGAACCCGGGAACCCGGGCGTGGGAAGCGAGAACGCTACGGCACGACCACGAGCTGCGGACGAAGACAAGTAGTAAAAATTCTGGTCGTGTAAGGGCGGGCATTATCTTGTGGAAATGTGAGCCCAAGGTGGTTTACGATGAAGCGCGTAGAACATCGTCAACATATCGCTGCGCTGTAAAGGTGCTGCTATGTCCTGCTGTGAAAAGAAATGGCACCTCAGACCATCACTCCTGGTTGTCGGGCCTGTGGCAGGTTGGTTCTCAGCGCTGTCCAGGGCGGCTCCAGACGTATCTTTTCCAGGCCGAAGCTCTACGTGGTTGCTAAACACTTACTAGGCGAGCAAGATCACCGGATCTCTCTCCAACTGAGGACGTTTGGAGCATTATGGGCAGGGCCCTCTAACCGACTTTGAATTTTGACAATGTAACTGGCCAGCTGGACAGAATTCGCCACGTTATCCCTCAGGAGGACATCCATCAACTCTGTCAGTGCCAAGCCGAATAACTGCTTGCGTAATTGCCAGACGTGACCATCGTATTATTGACTTGTTCAATTTGTGTAGCTCTTTCTCTTGAATTAATCATCCAGTTTTTCTGAAATATAATAACTTGTTTGTCTGTACATGTACATTACATCTGCCGATTTCCCTCCCATTCGGATAAATCCTTCGTGGTGCAAGGTCGTTTTTTCTTTGTCTTAAAGTGTATTTTAAGACTCTATCCACTACCACTAAATAAATACATTTTGCAGCTTCATATGGTTTTGTTCGACAGAACATTTTTGTCAAAATAGACTAACGGAAGTGGAAAGTGTTACAGCTTTAACGTCTTGCCTGTACGGTACCGAGCTGATACTCCAGCACTGCCTGCAGACTGTGTTTATTAAAATTTCTTCTGATGCGAGCTTATTTCCAGAGTGTCTAGTACAGAAGGAAACCTTCCCTACATACGAAGAATGGTGTAAGTACTCGAATGTGTCTAACGTTACCGAAGTTTTCATGTGGAGATCGCAGTACAGCACGGCCACATGCAAATACCGCTTATCCTGACCTTTCGTATTTGGAAAATGGTCGAGTGACAGGCGTGAGGGACATGGGAACATCATACCGACTAATCACACACAGTTGGTACCTTGACTGTAGAACGACCGAAATTTGACGGACTGAGGACAACAATGTGACGGAAGAGTAAGTACGGGTCGTTCCAGAAGGACCGCACCACGAGGACGTCGTAGGACTGTTCGAGTAGCTCTGACGAATAGACTAATAACAACAGCTGAAATCCTGGCAGAGGTTATAGGCAGTACGTCACCACGAAAAACTGGGAATAGATTACTGGAATGTTGATTGAGATCTCGATTTGCCATGAGAACTTTACCGCTGGCATTATAGCACAGACGACAGGGACTCTGACTGGTACTGTGTGATATTCAGCAATGAATCTTGTTTCTAGAGCACTAGCCGACGAAAGGCAAAGGTCCCGAGTTCGAGTCTCGGTCCGGCACACAGTCAAGTCATATCCCACAGTTTACGGACTGCCAAGGCCCGGACACAGTCCTGTGCGACAGTCCTGAGGAACGAAGACTTCTATTCTTTGGGAGTTATGACTTCTCAACTAATTTTACATGCAGTTAGTCCAGCACACTTGTGTGGTACCAACAAGTTATTGTTTTATACTCTGCAAGGTAATCAACAGAAACAATCCCTTCCCTGTTGCAGAGAACTCTAGCCCTAAGAGTCAAGGCAGATGAAATCGACTTATATTTCATTTTCTCACTGCTACTGACATATATCCGCGGTTTAAATCGCTATTTAGTTTGTGGTGCCTGGCGTTGGACCTACCTCTCATTCACAGTGGCAAAGCCGTGTACAAATTTAAAATATTGCTGCGAAGCCCGTTTTCTTTTGCTTAGCATTCGGTAAATGCGGCAAAAATCTAGCAGAGATCTTTATATTAATTAATAATTAGTGTAATTACGTCTGCGGGGTCTGTTGTTTCAAATAAATGCAATCGGCAACTTTCCATTAGCGTATCGTGCGCGTTCTCGTTGTTTTCATCTGTGGTTGCAGTTTTGAGAGTCCTTCATGTGGATCATTTTTCAGAGAATCTACTTCTGAATGCAGACACCCATTTACGAACTGTTGGAGCGTAGTCCATGCAAAATTTAATCAACTTTGTGTGAACTTTTGTTGAAGACAAACCGTCCGAATCAAACAGTTATATCCCAGTTTCTCTGTTTCAGTAAAGGAGGCAGAGGAGACACGGAAGAAAAGCCACGCACAATTCTGTGCATGAATTTCAGGCTAGGGTAAAAAAAATCATTCGAAACGTAGAATTACTCAACAACGATAAACTTGAGTCCACGCAAATGACATTTCGATGATATCTAGAGATTTGTTTTATTAGCTCTCACACTTAGTTCTCATCCTTAATATCTGTCAGTAGAGGCAGCACTTTTATTTACTTGGTTAGAATTAAATTTCTTTAATCTGACAAACGCTTCAGTCCTTATCTGCCGTCTACATTGCCTAAATTTCACACAGATATGTCTGTAAGCGAAGTCTTGCTCCGGCTCGACACCGATTCAAGCTCGGGAATGCTCAGTAGCAGCCAGGCTACATGTCCATTTGACAGTGAAGCGTCAGCAAGGAGCATTAGTGATGAAATCATAGGAGGCAATGTTGTGCAACCTTGGTAGGGACAAGATCCGACTACTCGGGAGTAGGATCTTACAATCTGAGACAGTGTTCCGGTGTTCCGAGACAAACTTCCGTCACAATGTCCGCAAACGTGACGTCAGATCCGTCTAGCAACAGAAATATGAACGCCCATTGGCTGAAAGTTTGTATACATATACTAGCGAGACGCCACTCAAAACCTACGGTCGAGTAACAGGGGCGGCTCTAAAAGAACGGTCGCGAGTAAATATTTCAGCTGTTAAACAAGATAAAGTGAAGGTATTAGTTATCAGAACGCCACGTGTCGTGGGCAGTGTCTATCAAGAGTATGGCAAGGGAGAACTGTGTTAATGTATTGTAAACGGTTGAATATAACGGCATAGCCCAGAGCCGCCATATTGCAAATTCTGTGACGTGTGTGCCAAAGTATTTTCTTTATTAAAACGAGTATAGTACAAACGTTGTTAGCAATTAACAACTGGCACCCCTAAACACTCCACTTCAGCAGGATCGCAACCTACATGGAACCTGGCGCCTGAGCGCTACTTCTGTGCGAAGAGAGACTACCGAAGCAGCAAGACACCAGGTTAGTGATAAGGCGACCAGAGAAGTACTTCCTTCTCGCTACAATGCCACTGAGGGCATTGTAGTACGACAAGCTGCTTCCTAAAGACCGTGCCGACGCTAAAAGCCCTAGTGGACCATACAATAGCGGCGTGTGGCCGCTGAGTTTTTTCGGCAGATGCAGCTTCACTTCGTGTGTGGCCACGGTGTTGTCAGACGCACGCAGTCTGCGTAGTGTGTTTTGTAGCTATGAGAATATATAAGGGTAATGATGTAGCTTGCACCGTTTTCTTGCAGCTTGCACATTGCTTGCACATAGATGTCGTTTGTAGCAAGTATACAGTATTTACCCTTTATAGGTCACAACATTCCTGCTTGACAGCTTCTGTATGTAGCTAAGTGGAGTGGAATACTGTGAATTAAACTCTTATGATTTTAGTGCTTTGGTAGAACTCTCTGTTCAGCTTTAGTGACAAGGAATCCTTAACGCATTGGACAGTGAAGACGTGCTCGTGCACACACTTGCCGTCTGTGAGCGTTTTAACATAAAGATATATGGCACTCGGACGCCGCGTGGCATTGCCGTAACCACACCCCATTGTGCACTTCGTCGACAAAATGTTTTGCGTTCCGTTATGCCTGTCTGTGATGCGATGCGCTGTAAACTGCCAGATAGAATCTCCGGCTCGTGTAGGTGTTTTTTCCCTTCGAAGTACAACACACGCTGCTGACCTCTGTGCGCAGTCTCCTCAATTTGCGCCGACGACTGTCCTCTAAACTATCAGAGGGTACCTTTCTTCCTTATCACGCCATCACTACGTATTCTCTGCATTATACTCAGGTGTCCAGTTCGCTTACAGAGGCGGATAGTTGCCTCCAATATATAGCTCTGTGGACCAGAGTCGACTGCCGCAAATCGCCGAGTACATTGCTGGCCATTTAAAATGAACCACCAGGAAGGATAGGAAATATCGAATCCTTAATGTCTGTATATAGTATAGAAGGAAGAATACATTATAAAATTTGTAGGTGATTTGGGGGTGTACAGGGTTCGAAACTTACTACACAATGCTGCCAACACTGCCAGCAAAAAAGAAGACCCTATCCTGGCTGAGCATCGAGCAGATCTGAGTTTGGAGTCCAGTCAAGTGATACTCAGAAATATCAAATAGCGAGAAGTTCTGTAGAATTTTTTTTGACAATTAGAAGGTGCTGAATCGGAATTTTTTAGGTCCTGCCAAAATTTCGGCCTGAACGGGTCAAAACTGGAAAATAACCACGAAAAAACATTACTTTTTTGAGATTTTCGTTTATAGCTCAGAAACGACGTAGTTTTCGGCAGCCTTGAATATTTCTGAAAATAGAGGATAAAATTTCCCGGAAAATAGGTCTGAGTGACTTTTTTCGTCAGATCTAGCGTATGGCGTGTTGAACTCAGGAGGAGATGGGCCATCTCAGGAATTCGCCCGGCGCCCTTGCCGTGGTTTGTTGCACGTCCATTGGTGAATTCCATCCCCCACTCGTGTCACGATGTTATTGGAGTGGTTTGTAGTTGATATTTGCCGTGGTGGACGGTTTAAATGTTTATGAGATTGCATTGACTTTCCCTTCTCATGGAGGATACTTGTTGCTTCGAATTGTTTGTCACAGTAGACAGTCATTTTCAGATATTTGTGAAAGCTACGTTTCATTCATTCAGTCTAAGTAAAATTCAAGTTCTGCACTGTTTGATGGCTACCCTGAGAAGTTGAACATCAGCACCAAGGAGAACGATCGAGCTAGATGCTCCTACAAAGATCTGTATAAATTATCTTCAACGAAACAATGGTTAACACATGCCGCTCAAGAAAAATTCCTTTATAATTCAAAGGAGAAGAATCGCTTAGTATCATTGTTTATGGACAAATTGGCCGAAGTAGGCCTAGCTTCCAAGCATGCTGTGGAAGAGGCTGGTACCTTGATTATCAACACCGCATCTTTGGCCTCCTCCCCACGTTCAACCGTCATAGTTGTTGAGGAAGACGTGGACCTTCTCGTCACACTAACAGGCCTCAGTGAACAGAACAATGTATTATTGATAAAACCAGGGAGAGGGAAAATCCCACCGCAGTTTAACGCTCCTCAGGGAATTTACGATCCCACTCTAGTTACCATCCTGTTTTTGCATGCAGTCAGTGGCTGTGACACAACTTCTCCTCTTTGTAATTACGGCAAAGTGAATGGTTCTGATGGCTCTGAGCACTATTGTACATAACATCTGAGGTCATCAGAATTACTTAAACCTAACCAACCTAAGGACACCACACACATCCATGCCCGAGGCTGGATTCGAACCTGCGACCATAGCGGTCGCGTGGTTCCAGACTGGAGCGCCTAGAACCACTCGGCCACTGCGGCCGGCGGCAAAGTGAAATGCATGACTACGCTGAAGAAAAATTCTGAACTGCAAAATGACACACAAATATTTAAAGATCAGAAAGTGGACAAGGAGGTGATAGTGGAATAAACGATTCCTCATCAAGTTAGCTGTACGGTCGTATACGCGGAAAGTAACTGAATCACCTCAGATACAGAATCTATATCAAATCGGCATTCAGAACAACTGCCAATATCGCTTCTCTGCCACCAATAAGGATGCTGTTTGCCAGCATATTCTCCAAGTGTACTACCAGGTACAACAGCGCCTGGGCAGAAATAAAAATCGCGAGGAATGGGGTTGGACGAGGTCCAAGCATCGCCTGGTTCCAACCGCTATGTCTCAGCCGCCAGCACCTGATGTTTTTCTGACCTATATCGCATGCAACGCAAATCGAGTGTCGTGGATCTCCACTGCTTGAAGCACGAATGCAGTCGCTTGTCCCATTTCAGAGGAAACCACTCAGCCTGTAAGATCAGCACAGTCACAAAGAGTGGGATTACTGTTAGTTGGGAGCTCCAATGATTACGGTCCTCTTATAGAGAGCCGAATGGAGGGTCTAAATCAGAGGCTCACACGGTTCTGCGGCCGTGTAGGCTGCGCTGCAGGTTCCTCGACTTGCCCCATAGGATACTCAGGTTTCGGGTTCCGGTATGTGGGTCACGAGTCCACTACTTGCAGGTGTGGTCTACGTGGGTAGTGGGGACAGTATGTCATGGATAGGGCGGGGGAAAGTACCAGAGCTCCAAAACCTAATAGTAAGCATTGATCCTCAAATCGTTGTAGGCACTGAAAGATGGCTAAAGCAGGAGATTCCTGCAGTTAGGAGTAGTTTATCTTGTAGCAAAATTGAAGTAAATAGTTCCATTGAGTTAGTATGGGTAGAGGAATAAAATAATAATTGCATCCTTCTACCCATCTCCCAACTCAGATGATACAATCACTGAAAGTTTCAAAGAAAACTTTAATTTCAAACACGTACCCGGCTCATCCAATTACAGTTGGTAGTGAATTGAGTTTACCCTCGATATGTTGCCGAAAATACATGTTTAAATCCGGAGGTATGCATAAAACGTCATCCGTAATTGTGCTTCACACGTTCTCTGAAAATTATTTCGAGCAATTAGTTCATGAGCCCACTCGAATAGTAAACAGTTGTGAAGAACACTTGACCTCGGAGCAACAAATAATCCTGATCTAATAACTAGCATCAAAACGGATTCAGAGGTTAGTAAACAGCGGGTTCTCGTAGCGAGACTGAGTTCTGTAACTCCCAAGTCCACCAAAAATATAGGAAAAATATAGCTATTAAAAAAACAGATTAAAATTCACTTGACACCTTCCTGAGAGACAACCTCCACTTTTTCCAAATTAACAATGTAAGTGTAGACCAGATGTGGCTTGTATTAAAAAAAATAGTATCGACAGTAGTTGAGAGATTCATGCCAAATAAATTAACAAACGACGAAGATATTTGTCCATGGTGCACAAAACAAGTGAAACACTGTTGCAGAAACAACGAAAAAAAGTCTACTAAATTCAAACGAACACTTGCCCACGACTGGCCTTCTTTTACAGAAGCTCGAAATTTAGCGCGTACTTCAATGCGAGATACGTGTAATAGTTCCCAACTACGAAACTTTCTCTAAACCTGACAGAGAATCCAAAGAGATTCTGATCGTATTTAAAGTATGCTAGCGACAAGACACAATTAATGCCTTTTCTGCGCGATAACAATGGAAATACTATCGATGACAATGCTGCTATAGTAGAGCTACTAAACACAGCCATCCAAAAGTCCTCCACAAAGAAGACAAGTATTCCAGAATTCGAATCAAGAACAGCTGCTAACATGAGTGACTTAGAAGTAGATATCCTCGGAGTGGTGAAGTAACTTCAGTCACTTAATTAAAGCAACTGTTTCAGTACCAATTAGATTCCTTTCAACAGCTCCATATTTAACAATCATATACAACAGCTCGCTCGATGAAAGATCAGTATCCAAAGACTGAAAAGCAGCACAGGTCACTCCAATATTCAAGAAAGGCAATAGGAGCAATCCACTAAACTTTAGGTCGATGTCATTGACGTCGATATGCAGCAGGACTTCAGGACATATATTGTGTTCGAATATTATGAAATAGCTCGAAGGGAACGGTCTATTGACACACAGTTAACATGGATTTACAAAACATCGTTCTTGTGAAACACAACTATCTCTTTACTAATACTAAGTGTTGAGTGCTATCGAAAGTGATTTCAAATTGATTCCGTATTTCTAGATTTACAGAAGGCCTTAGCCACAGTACCTGACAAGCGGCTTATAATAAGATTCCATGCTTAGGGAATAGCGTCGCAGTTATGCAACTGGACTCGTGATTTTCTATCAGAGAGGTCACAGTTCGTAATAACTGATGGTAAGTCGTCGAGTAAAATAGAAGTCATATCCGCTGTTCCCCAACGTAGTGTTATAGCCCCTCTGCTGTCCTTTATCTATGTAAATGATGTAGAAGACAATCTAAGCAGTCGCCATATGTGTTTTGCAGATGATATTGTCGTTTATCTTCTAGTAAAGTCATCAGAAGAACAAAACAAATTGCAAAACGATTTAGAAAAGACATCTGTATGGTGTGAAAATTGGCAATTAATCCTAAATAATAAAACGTGTGAGGTCATCAACATCAGTTCTAAAAGAAATCCGTTAAACTTCGGAAAATCAATCAAATCTAATAGCAATTACGAACAACTTCAAGTGGAAAAAGCAAACTGAAAATGTCGGGGGAAGGCGAACAAAAGACTGCGTTTTATACGCAGAATACTTAGAAGATGCAACAGATCTACTAAAGAGAGTGCCTACACTACTATTGTCCGTCCTCTTTTTGAGTATTGCTGCACTGTGTGGGATCCTTACCGGATAGGATTAACGGTGTACACCCAGAAAGAAGGGCAGCGCGTTTTGTATTATAGAGAAATAGCTGAGAGTGTGCCACGTACATGATACAGGATTTGAGGTGGACATCATTAAAACAAAGCAGTTCTCTTTGTGGCGGGATCTACTCACGAAATTTCAATCACCATCTTTCTCCTCTGAATGCAAAAATATTTTGTTGACGCCAACCTGTGCAGGGAGAAACGATTATCATAATAAAATAAGGGAAATCAGAGCTCGCTAAAGATGTAGGTGTTCGTTTTTCCCGCGCGTTGTACGAGATTGGAATAATAGAGAAGTATTGCGAAGGTGGTTCGACGAACCCTCTGCTAGGCACTTAAGTGATACGGTCTGCGAGTGTGTCAGCTACCTCGCTTCGCAAGACCTGGAAGAAGCCGTGTTGGAAGTAAAGAAGGAACAGGAGACAGAAATGAGGACTGCTTCAGACGGTTGTCAGCAATATTTCACAGTGTTGTTATTATAATTTCCCTTTGTGAAATCTCATGACATTGAGGTAAGAAACACTATACTTCGATTTCAACTCTAATTTATTTTGTAATTATAAATTATTAATTTCCTGTTGTCTGCTATGAACTGAAATTAACCTTCTGTTATCTTACTTAGCAGTAACATAATGATATATATTCTCATGCTGCAGGCAAATCAAGAGAAGACGAGGGCAGGGGAGGTTTGAAGCACGAAAAGGAAGAAATTTATTTAAAATTATTACATTAATAATATAATATTGAGATTATTATTATTACTGCCAAATGCGAAATAAAGAGTAATTGTTCTGTCATTCACGTAAGTTATTTGGACACCTTTTAACTGTAGGAATGATGAAAGCTTTCATTTTGCCCTTTGTCGAAAATCATAGCATACTGAGGGATAAGGAGTTGGGTTTTGGTAATGGCACCTGAAGCTACTGTAACTTCAACAAGCGCTACACGCCATACTGTTGGACTGACGGAAAAGATTACCGAGACCTATTTTGTGGGAAAATTTATCCTCTTTATTTTCACGAATAGTCAACTTTGACGAAAACTGATTAGTTTCCAAGTTATACCTTTTCGTGTTTGTTGCCAACTTTTGAATCATTTCCGGGCTGAAACTTTCGTGAAACTTCGAAAATTCGGATTTAGGACATTCGAAAACATATAGACAACTTGCGAAAAAAACTTCTGCAAACCTTTCCTCGAAGAATCAAAATTTAACAGGACTGTTGGGTAACAGAAAAAGATACCTCATTCGATGCGGCGTCAACGCCGAAGTGTATCAGTCACACCGGTTGTTGAGTGGTGACATGTCATTCTCTCGGCAACTCATGACATGTCATTGAATGAGAGATCAGGAAAAATACTCTGGTCAGGGGAACAGTCCAACACCCTCTGTCATCGAGGGAGACCAGAGGAGCATGGGCATCTTGGGGTCATGTATTGTCTTATTGAAAGACAACTCGTGGAAACCACGAAGATAGGGCACAGTTACCTCAATTATCACGATAGATATGTAATGGCTGCCGTCGAAATTATCATTTATCCGAAGTTCAGAAATGCTTCAAATGGCTCTGAGCACTACGGGGCTTAACTTCTGAGGTCACCAGTCCCCTAGAACTTAGAAATACTTAAACCTAACTAACCTAAGGACATCACACACACCCATGCCCGAGGCAGGATTCGAACCTGCGACCGTTGCGGTCGTGCGGTTCCGGACTGTAGCGCGTAGAACCGCTCGGCCACCTCGGCCGGCGAACCAGAAGTGATCGTGTTTTGTACCCATTGTCATCCTCTACCATCACGCCAGGTGCTGGGTCTGAATGACGATGACCAACGCTGTCTTACGAAGTTCGTTGTCTTCGGAGCCTGCACACACAGACAAGTGCATCGCGATGTTGTACGCAGAGCCGAAACGTCTGAAAAGACGCGGTCCTTACTTCTACATCTACATCTAAGTGGTAACTCTGCTATTCACAATAAAGTGCCTGGCAGAGGGTTCAAAGAACCACCTTCAAGCTGTCTCTCTACCGTTCTACTCTCGAACAGCACGCGGAAAAAACGAGCACTTTGTTTTAAATGTTGTAGTTGAGTACACCACCGTAGATGCGCCTGCCTGTGCTGCAGCGTAGAGGTAAGACTCGGCAACTACCGTCGAGCCGACAGTCCACGGTGCTTGTTTTAAATAGTTTATTTTCCAACACAGTCACTGACGCCTTGAACACAACAGAAATGTAATTTCTTTCAAGTTCGTGGTGCTCCAGACACCATCGGAACGTGGGTGTGGCTGGCTATTGGTGTTGCTGTAAATAAGATATGTAATGTGACTGCACTATCCTGGCCATCCACGTGAACAGTATGTCTGACCTCTCGCGTGCTAGTCGCGTGAGGTCGCTGTGCTCCTGCATGGCGATGAGTACGGCCCTACTGAATCACTTGTGTGTGTGTGAAATCTTATGGGACTTAACTGCTAAGGTCATCAGTCCCTAAGCTAACTGACTACTTAAGCTAAATTATCGTAAGGACAAACACACACACCCATGCCCGAGGGAGGACTCGAACCTTCGCCGGGACCAACCGCACAGTCTATGACTGCAGCGCTTCAGACAGTTCGGCTAATCCCGCGCGGCCCTACTGAATCGATCGATTCCATAGTTGCACTACAGTGGCTGTATCCGTAATAATGAGAGCTGCGGTATCGCTGAAGGACAAACTGCAGTTTCGATTACGATTCTGCTGCTGTCGAATTTCAATTGGGGCTTACGCTTTTCCTTCTTCTCGAGCCACGAATGAAAAAAAGTCCAATTTTAATTGCATCAGATCTACAGAATGTAGGTGGGGAATGCTGACGATTTGGTCAGACATCCAACTCCAGCAGCATCACGCACCTAAATACTTGGGAGTCACTCTCGATAGAACTCTGACATTCAAAACTCACTGCAAGAACACCAAAATGAAAATCTCCGCTCGAAACAACCTAATTCGCAAACTAGCGGGGACACGGCGGGGGTCACATCCACAAACTATTCGCTGTTCTGGAATGGCACTGTGATTTTCTACTGCTGAATGTGCTTCTCCAGTCTGGTACAGGTCATCTCATGCCAGATAAGTAGGCATTGCTCTCAACGAAACCTGCAGGTTGATCACAGGTTGTTTAAGACCTACCCCAACTGATAAGCTCTACTGCCTGGCTGGAATAGCACCACCATGGATACGCAGAACAGTGGCTACCAACAAGGAGAGACTGAAAGTGGAACAGGACAGTGCCCATCCACTGCACGGACATAATCCACCACAGCAACGGCTGAGATCGTGAAAGAGCTTCCTGAGAACATCCGAGAAGCTCACCATTTCACGAGAGAAGGCAAGGCTGGAGTTATGGAAGAAGTCGACGCCTCACCTGCAGGCGCCAGAAGCTGAAGAACTACCACCTGGACACAACGAGAGCTGGCTGGTGTGGAAATCTTTAAACACATTACGATCAGGAGTTGGACGATCCAGAGACAACCTGAAGAGATGGAGCTTCATAACAGAAGATACGTCCTGTGATTGTGGACAAGAACAACCACAAGCCACATGCTCCAGTGCCTTTTGTGTCCTACATCCTGCACGAAGATTGATCTCCTGCAAGCTACTCCAAGCGCCTTGGAGGTTGCAAAGTACTGGGCACATGTAATATAAATACAATTTGTGTATATACAGGGTGTTACAAAAAGGTACGGCCAAACTTTCAGGAAACATTCCTCACACACAAATAAAGAAAAGATGTTATGTGGACATGTGTCCGGAAACGCTTAATTTCCATGCTAGAGGTCATTTTAGTTTCGTCAGTATGTACTGTACTTCCTGGATTCACCTCCAGTTGGCCCAATTGAAGGAAGGTAATGTTGACTTCGGTGCTTGTGTTGACATGCGACTCATTGCTCTACAGTACTAGCATCAAGCACATCAGTACGTAGCATCAACAGGTTAGTGTTAATCACAAACGTGGTTTTGCAGTCATTGCAATGTTTACAAATGCGGAGTTGGCAGATGCCCATTTGATGTATGTATTAGCACGGGGCAATAGCCGTGGCTTGGTACGTTCGTATCGAGACAGATTTCCAGAACGAAGGTGTCCCGACAGGAAGACCTTCGAAGCAATTGATCGGCGTCTTAGGGAGCACGGAACATTCCAGCCTATGACTCGCGACTGGGGAAGACCTAGAACGACGAAGACACCTGCAATGGACGAGGCAATTCTTCGTGCAGTTGACGATAACCCTAACGTCAGCGTCAGAGAAGTTGCTGCTGTACAAGGTAACGTTGACCACGTCACTGTATGGAGAGTGCTACGGGAGAACCAGTTGTTTCCGTACCATGTACACCGTGTGCAGGCACTATCAGCAGCTGATTGGCCTCCACGGGTACACTTCTGCGAATGGTTCATCCAACAATGTGTCAATCTTCATTTCAGTGCAAATGTTCTCTTTACGGATGAGGCTTCATTCCAACGTGATCAAATTGTAAATTTTCACAATCAACATGTGTGGGCTGACGAGAATCCGCACGCAATTGTGCAATCACTTCATCAACACATTGTTGGTGATGTCTTGATTGGCCCCATGATCTTCCACCTACGCTCAGTGGAGCACGTTATCACGATTTCATACGGGATACTCTACCTGTGCTGCTAGAACATGTGCCTTTACAAGTACGACACAACATGTGATTCATGCACGATGGAGCTCCTGCACACTTCAGTCGAAGTGTTCGTACACTTCTCAACAACAGATTAGGTGACCGATGGATTGGTAGAGGCGGACCAATTCCATGGCGTCCACGCTCTCCTGACCTCAACCCTCTTGACTTTCATTTATGGGGGCATTTGAAAGCTCTTGTCTACGCAACCCCGGTACCAAATGTAGAGATTCTTCGTGCCCGTATTGTGGACGGCTGTGATACAATACGCCATTCTCCAGGGCTGCATCAGCGCATCAGGGATTCCATGCGACGCAGGGTGGATGCATGTATCCTCGCTAACGGACGACATTTTGAACATTTCCTGTAACAAAGTGTTTGAAGTCACGATGGTACGTTCTGTTGCTGTGTGTTTCCATTCCATGATTAATGTGATTTGAAGAGAAGTAATAAAATGAGGTCTAACATGGAAAGTAAGCGTTTCCGGACACATGTCCACATAACATATTTTCTTTCTTTGTGTGTGAGGAATGTTTCCTGAAAGTTTGGCCGTACCTTTTTGTAACACCCTGTATATGTACATATTTATTGATGTGTACGGCTACTGTAAATTTGTATGTTTCTGATTCGAGAATAATAATAATTTTGCATTTCTTGCACACTACCTCAGCAGTGCGTGTGTCGAGTGCTACAGCGGCGTGGGCGAGCTGCGGTGGGAACTGGCAGTGAGAGAACCGTTTCCGTGTGAACTCGGAAGACGAAATGTGGCGTGTCGGTCGAGACAGGCGGCGAGGTGTTGCCGCAGATGGCCGGCTGCTGATTAGGGCGCGGTATCGGGTGTCCGACTGGTCGGGTGGGCCCGCCGGCTCGCCGGCTGTCGGCGCGTGGCCTGCCGTGGCCTGCGTGGGCCCCCGACCAGACGTCGCGCACCTGTCGGGAAGGCCGCCCTCCGGCTCACCCTCCTCCTCCTCCTCCTCCTCCTCCTCCTCCCGTTTAGTAAAAAGGAATTCCTGGAGCTTCACAACAGGTCCGGATAACGGCGCGACCACCGTCGGGTCGTCGCGGCGGGTCGTCTCCGTCGACAGTAAATCGGTATTAAGCGACACGCGTTTAAAACACCGTAACGCTTCCCATTTCTCCAAATATTCTCGACTAGTGTGACTAACTGCAGCTTAGGTTAAAAATACATAAACGCCTCCACACTCGACATTAATTGTCACCGTTTAAGGGAATCCCTGTGCTTTTAGGTTCAAATGGTTCTGAGCACTATGGGACTTCAGTCCCCTAGAACATAGAACTACTTAAACCTAACTAACCTAAGGACACCACACATATCCATGCCCGAGGTAGGATTCGAACCTGCGACCGTAGCGGTCACGCGGATCCAGACTGAAGCGCCTAGAACCGACCGGCCACACTGGCCGGCTGTGCTTTTAGGTTCCCACTTGTTTAGTTATGTCATGTTCCGTAGATCATTTTTACGATTATTTTATCTATATGATATGGAACAAGTCAGATTACAAGATATACAGGGTGCATCAAAAAATGTATACACACTTTGAAGCGTCATAGAAAATTTATTTTCCGTTGTACAATGTTAAATTTCTGGAAGCGGAAAGCTTAAAGTCCAATTGGAAACATAAATGTACTTTGCAAAAGTGATTAATGTTCAAACTGGTGGTCTTCAGCATCAACACATTTCTGAGTACGAGTCACCACTGATTCCGTACATCGTACCAAAGTGTCTGTTGTGTACATAGTTCCGCGTAGTCAGAGCGTACACAACTCTCCCACTAGAGCGCGCCTCGCTAAGCACAACAGCGCAGGCGCAGCGCTCGTCCGTCTCCGCACTACGAGATTGCGCTGTCTTAGAGACGGACCAAATTCTGCTTCCGCCGATCCGCATATTAATATGTAATGCAGCCAATGAGATCGCTGCTAACGTAGAACCTTTTCTCCTCGCGGATCACACTCGCGCAGTGATACCTGAATGCGCGAGGTATTATAACAAGTGTACAGACCTCCGATTAGTCAGTCTGGATTAGTCTGCAGTCAAGTGTCAGTTTGCGCCTAATAAGATTATCATATTCCTGTACATAGCCATGAAGATAAATGAATAGACACTTTGTGAAGTATCAGAGATATGTGAGAATAAGATTAACGTACCAAGACCAAAGGAACTTCAGATTGTCAATTGTAAACAGCATCCAGAAGGAAGTTAAGTAATTTCTATGCTTTTTATTATTTTAATAAATGTGTGTGAAAATTAATCAAGTTCTGTTTAAAGTTGGTCACCGTCAATCTGCTACTCTAAGCGTGCAAGTGCCATTTCTATCGTCTGACCTAATGGCAGAAGATAAACACGCCACGATAAGACCACGAGACATATTGCTGACACTCGCCTACTTCGCTAGAGCGACAAGTCAAATAATCTGATGGTGTGTCTACCGAAGGTCTTACAGTACGCACACCACAGTGTCCAATGAGATTTCTGCACACACTGCCTGAATCTCATTCCAAAGTGTGTCCAGGTTACGTGGTTTACGTTTGTTCACCTCGTCTTTTATTGTGCCCCATAAGAAGAAATCCAGCGGCGTGAGGTCTGGAGAGCGTGCAGGAAACTCGATTGGTCCCCTGCGTCTTATCCACTGGCCTGGCGCATTGTGATCCAGGTATGCTCGTATGTCCCTATGATAGTACGGCGGGCGCCATCTTGATGGAAATACAACTCATCATTACCGTATAATGCACGAATGGCAGGAAATATGGAGTCAGCAAGCATTGATAGGTACGTTTCTCCAGTAACAGTACATTCAAAGCGGAAAGGCCCAATGAGTCCCCTTGCAGACAAACCACACTACACATTTACACCAGGCGAATTCACAGTCTTTTCAACTGTAATTTGAGGATTATCTTCGGCCCAGTACACACAATTGTGCTTATTGACAGTTCCATTGAGTTTGAATTGGGCTTCATCCGACCAAATTATGCTACCCATAAATCCCGGTTCACGTCTCACCAACTCCTGAACCCATTCACAAAAATCTAACCTTCGATCTGGATCGTCGTCACTTAGCTGTTGCACCAGCCTTGGAAGGTACACACGAAACTTGCCTTTCTTCAGAATGCGTAGCACACTACTGGCACTTACATTATTCTCACGTGCCGCTTGCCTTGAAATTTTTGAGGCGAACGCTGAAACAGTTCCAAGACCGCAATTGTGAAATCATCACTTGTAGCTGTACGAGGTCGCCCTGATCGACCTTTAAGCACATCACACACCCATGAATTTCGAATTTGTCTCGTAGACTTTTACCTTGAAGGTGGTTCTGTACCATACTCACTTCTCCACTGTCTTCGAACCGCAGCTACATTCTAAAACTTCCAGTACCACTTAATTATATGCTTCCGCGCTTCAAAGCTCAAACGCACGTCCGCCATGTTGCAGTTACTTCCTTGCCACTGCTGCCACATGTTGAAGAAACTTCACATTACTTTCTCACAGATATTTAACCTTAAAGAACGGGAAATAAATTGTCTATGACAGTTCAAAGTGTGTATACACTTTTTTTGACGCACCCTGAATATACACATATGAATAGTGCTAATATTAATATTACTGAAATTTTTAGTTCTACACATGCAACTACATGTAGAGGTACAATTTTTTTTTTTACCAGTTATCAAACAGAAACTAGTCCATGGAATAGAAGGAGTTGTCCAAAAGAAATGATTTTAAGCTAGATTTAAAACTTGATCTGCCACCTGCCAGACACTTTATTGTTGGGTAAATGATCAAAGATTTTTGTTGCTGAATAACGTACTCCTGTTAGAGCGACTGACAGCTTCAATAACGGATAGGAAAGGTCATTTTTCCCTCTAGTGTTCTACATATGAACATCACTGTTCTTCGCGAATTGAGATGGATTATTTATAACGAATTTCATTAGCGAATATATGTACTCTGATGGTGCAGTTAAAATATCTGACTCCTTGAATTGGTGCCTATATGACGTCCTTGGGTGAACACCTCTAATTATTCTCACTGCTCTCTTTTGTCCTATCAGTATTTTATCTTTAAGTGGTGAGTTACCCCAGAAAACTATTCCGTAAGACATTATTGAGTGGACATATGCAAAGTACGTTAGGAGGCTGATCTGTTTATTACCAAGACTAGCGATCGTACGAAGAGCGAAAGAAGTTGAACTTAATTGTTTGAGAAGCTCAGTAATATGCTTCTTCCAGTTCAAGTTGTCATCAGTGTGAACAACCAAACATTGGAGAAATCTACCTTGTTAACTGAACACTGTTCATATGCTATCTGTTCGGTGTACAAAACTGGATACAGTGAGTTTTTTCAAAACTAAGGGAGAGTCCATTTCTGAGAACCACCGAGCGGGGTGGCAAAGAGGTTGAACTCTCTGCCTGGGCGTAGCTTGAATCTCGTACAGACGTCCTTATTTCGACTTTCTTCAATGTCATCCTTCTTCTCAATGTTAACCGTATGTTCCTTTGTTCACTGATTTTGTGGAGAACCGATTCATTCTTTATCTTTTCAGTCCACCTCATTTTCAACGTCCTTGTATAGCACCACATCTCAAACGCTCCGATTCTTTTCTTTTCCCGTTTTCTCATGCAATGCTGTTCTCCGCACGTACAGACTCAGAAGTTTCTTCCCCAGTTAAAGCCGATGTCTGATATTGTTTGACTACTTTTGGACTGGAATGTCCTCCTTGCCTATACTGGGCTGTCTTTTCGTCATCCTTGCTTTATCCGTCATGTGTTATTATGCTTCCTGGATAGCAGAATTCATTCACATACACAGAAGAATAATAATCTACAATATCAATCGAATTCAAGTTGGTTAATACAAGTGCAAGGTCGCGAGAGATAGATTCATGTTAAAAAGGGTGTAAGGGACGATTGGAGATACTCACCATCGTTGTTTAACGTATTCGTTGAGAAAGCAATGAGGAAATGGAAACAAATTTTGGAAGAGGAATAAAAGGGCTGGGCTCTAAAGAAGTAATGAAAGGTAAATGGCTTTATTAACATAGAAATTGGGAATGACATTTCAGTAAAAGGAGTGAGCGTATTCTGCTGTCTAGATAACATGATTATACCCGATGGCTGGCTAGGGAATGTACATTTATTAGAAGTAATTTAGTGCAATAAATGACAGCTCTCTTCCATAAAAGAGCTCTGTAGATGTCAGATTTCTTTTCGAGTTATTAGTCTTCTGGTTTGTTTCATGCATCCCGCCACGAATTCCTCTCTTGCGCAAACGTACTTATATCAGACTCGCACTTGCACCCCACGTCCGGCAGTTATTTGTTGGACGTATTCCAGTCTTGGTCCTTCCCTACAGTTTTTACCCGTGCAGTGTACCCTATTAAAGAAGTAGTTTTCCCTGTTCTATCTTCTAGCCCCATCTTCTTCTCAATGTTAACCGTACGTTCCTTCGTTCACTGATTTTGTGGAGAACCGATTCATTCTTTATCTTATCAGTTCACTTCATTTTCAACGTCCTTGCATAGCACCACACCTCAGACGCTTCGATTGTTTTCCGGTTTTCTCACAAGCCATGATTAATTTCCATACAATGCTGTTCTCCACACGTACAGACTTAGAAATTTCTTCCCCAGTTAAAGCTGATGTCTGATATTATTTGACTACTTTTGGCCTGAAATGTCCTCTTTGCCTATACTGGGCTGTCTTTTATGTCAACCTTGCTTTTTCCGTCATGTGTTATTACGCTTCCAGGGTAGCAGAATTCATTCACTTTTGACATTACTTTTACTGCGTTTCTCATTTCTGCTACTCCTGATTACTTTCGTCTTTCTTTGGTTTATTTTCAATCCATAGTGTGCGACAGTTAGACTGCTCATTCTGTTCAAGAGTTCCTGCAGTTCTTCCCCACTTTCAGCGAGGATAGCAAACACATCAGCGAAATTTCATAATAGATGTTAATCACACTCTTGGCACTTTTCTTATTCATCGTGGTTGCAATCCACTAATCAATAATTTCTGACTTCAGTTACCTTTCTTTCCTTTCCGTCTCTGCTTCGTCGATGTACGGACTGAAGAACAGGAGTGAAGACTACATGGCTGTCGTATATGTTTTCTAATGTAAGGATTTAGTTCTTAGTTTTCCATTCTTAGCCGGCCGGTGTGACCGAGGGGTTCTAGGCGCTTCAGTCTGGAACCGCGCGACCGCTACGGTCGCAGGTTCGAATCCTGCCTCGGGCATGGATGTGTGTGATGTCCTTAGGTTAGTTAGGTTGAAGTCGTTCTAAGTTCTAGGGGACTGATGACCTCGTGCTCAGAGCCATTTGAACCATTTTTTTCCATTCTTATTTTTCCCTCTTGGTTCTTGTATATATTATGTATTACTCGCCTTTCCCTATAGCTTATACCTATTTTCCAGAATATTTCGAACATCTTGCACCATTTTAATTTGTCGAATAGATTCTATTTGTCGACAAATCCTATAAACCTCTCTTGACTTTTCTTAAGTGTTGCATCAGTTACCAAGCGGAACGTTAGAACTACTTCTCTAGTGCCATTACCCTTCCTAAAGCAAACTTTTGCCATCTAACAGGTCCTAAATTTTCTTTTTCTTTCTTCTGTAAGTTATTCTTGTCAGCAACTTGAATACATGAACTGCGCTGCTGATTGTGTTATAGTTCTCGTTCATATCCCCACGTGCAATCTTCAGGATTGTGTAGACATTTTCTGAATGTCTGATGGCGTGTCTCTAGACTCATAGATTATACAAAAAAAATTCAGTAGACGTTTAGTTGTGACTTCTGTTAGTGATTTTTAGAAAATCCGAATAAACTTATCTATGCCTTCCACCTTATTTGATCGCAAGATTTGCAAAGCTATTTTAAACTCTCATACGGAAACCCATATGTCTTCCACATAGACTCCTATTTCTTCTTACGTCACGTCATCATACAAGTTCAAAACAATGGCTTTGAGCGCTATGGGACTTAACATCTGAGGTCATTAGTCCCCTAGAACTTAGAACTAGTTAAACCTAAGGACATCACACACATCCATGCCCGAGGCAGGATTCGAACCTCCGACCGTAGCGGTCGCGCGGTTCCAGACTGAAGCACCTAGAACCGCTTGGCGACAGCCACCGGCATCATACAAGTCCTCCCTCTCGTAAAGGCGTTCATTGTACTCTTTCCACCTGCCCGCTCTCTCCTGCTTCTACCAGTGTAATGCCCCAAGCACTGTACCTGCAAATTTCAACGCCTTTATTTTTAATCTCACTGAAAATTATCTTGATTCACTTAACACCGAACCAGTCCTTCAGACGATCAGTTGTTTTAGATTTCTTCACACGTTTCCTGCATCCGTTTCGTTTTAACTTCCCTGTGATTCCTATTCATTTCATTCCTTAGTTCGCTGTAATACCCCCTTTACCTGCATATTTTTATACTTCCGTCTTTTGTCGGTAAACTGAAGAATTTCTTCTGTCAGCCAAGGTTTCTTCGCAATTACCTCTCTTGCACCTACTCTTGTATTTCCACATTCCCCTTCCTTAAAGATGTCTGACTTTAACTAACCTGCCTATTGTGATATTCATTATGTCAGTATTTACAAGCTTACAAAACATGAAGCGCACGTCGTCATTCTGCAGTTCCTACTTCTTTTCACATTGATTCTTCTGGACTCTTTCCTTGAACGTCTTTCTGTTCTTCATCATCACTAAATTGTGATGTGTGTCTGTAACATTTTCCTGGGTACGCCTTACGATCTAATACCTAATCTCACAATCTCTTACCATGATGTAATCCAGCTGAAATCTTCCCGTGCCTTTTCCAAGTCTACAGTATGCCTTTTCCCAGTCCTGCTCTTGTGTTTCTTGGACGCTATTACTAGCTATAGTTTATTTCAGAACAAAATAAGTCTTTGTCTTCTCTCATACCTACTTCTTTCCAACTCATCAGTCTTCTGATTCGGTGCAGCCCATCATTATTTACTTCCTAAACCATATTCTCCACTAAGTCAGTCGTCTAATCTTTCCCCTACTAAAGAGTTCCAACTGCCAGTGATTATTAGTTTTTCATCTCGTTTCTAATTTTAGATGCTGAATCACACGTTCAATAACCTATTTTCCTTCCTCTACGTCTTTACCTTTCGTAAGTGATGTCGGCATGTCTACCTGAACATGCATTTCTGGCCTCGGTCTACTGTCAATTTTGATGAGAATAATCCTGTCACTGACTGTTCACTGTAACTCATTCACTGGCCTGCCTTTCTGTTCGTAATGAATCCTATTCCCGTCACGACATTATCTGCTGCTGTTGATATTACTTTATACTCGTCTAATCAGAAATCATTGTCTTTTTTCCAGTTGACTTCGCTGATGTTCACTTTATCCAGACTGTGTCTTTGCGTTTTTCAGCTTCTCTTCTACGATGCAACTCGTAGAGTGTTACCCTTCTTCTTCTTTTATCATAGTGTTGGCGTACGTCTTTTTCTTGGTCTTGCTAAGGATCTTGTGCCTAAAGTTCTGAAATTTAAGGATTTTTTCGTAGTCTCGAATCTGGTAGTCTTTGTAGGCATTCTAGCAAGCTTAGTCGATTAGACGTCAGCTTGTAATTTATAGCATACATGCCAATCCCTGATGTCCATCTGATCTTGTCTACCCTTTCACCCCTGTTAGCATATTCATTTCTGCCACTTGAATTCTACATTCTTGCTTTTAAGTAGTTGTCCAAGTTTCACTACCAAAGAGCAATGTGGGGGCGGCCTTTGCCTTATAAAACCTCATTTTGGTGTCTTTCATAACTTTATTTCTAAATGTTCTTTTTATTGTTCCGCAAATCATATATTTCCACAGTTTGGTGTCAATATCAAATTTATTCTGGTGGCTAATAATATATCTTAGGTGACTGAAGCGGCTGACTTGTTCAATTGTTTTGTTTCGTGTGATGATCTTAGTCCTCAGCGGTTTTTTCCCTTTGAAAGCCACCACCTTTGTTTTTGAAATGGATGTTCTCATATTGTATTCTTTAGAAATTGCGTTAAGGGTATATATGGATCTTTGTAGAGATGTTTCGATATCCTGTACGACTGAAGATTGTCTGCAAAAAGAATTATACTAAGAGATATCTCGTCTGAAAATGTGTAGCCTAGGTCAATTTACTGTTCCCATGTCTGAGTCATATGGTCAATGCATAAAGGTATATTAAAAAGTGTGCATGGTAAGCTACCGTCTTATCGGACACTTTGGTTTATAGGTAAGTTTTCTGTTAAAGCGTGGTTAGTCTTTACTCTTTTTTTTTGTACATTTGTATAGGCTTTCTATCACCTGCCGTGAATATCCTTTCATGTTTGATATGATTTTCCTACTTACATGGTCAAAAGCTTTATCTTGATTTCAGCCAAGATAATAAATCAACGTCTACAAATTATTGCTGAAAATCTGTTATCCGAAGAACAAAACGGTTTCAAGGAAGTAAGATCCCATACGTAAAAAAAGTTATAGAGGAACAAAGTGAGTTCAATAGGGAAGCATATCGCATTTATGCACTTCGAGAAAAAGTGTTACCCTTTCGTTGATTATCAACCTTTTTCTCCTGGTCACCTTGCCCTTGGCAGTCCGCTTCCGGAGATCCGAATGGGTGACTAATGCTTAATCTTTTGCCAACGGAGAGAAAAATGTCGAAGCACAAAAAACGTGCTTATGTTTCGTAAACAGAGTGGTAGTGCGACGTCCATGTGACCAGGTGAGAGGAAACACCGATGCCAAACAGAACAGGAAGAACCATCCAACTGACGGTGCCCTAAACTGAAAAAAGGCGAAACGCTTCTGGAAAATAAAACATAGTGCAGCAAGAGAAGGTGTTTTTATTTACAAAACAAACATTTCCGTGCTTGCTGTGGAGAATGGGGAAGCAAAGACACTCTTTATGTAGATAATCATATAAGTGGTCAGCATTTTTCACCCACATTTTTCACCGAGAAGTTATATTGTAATTTTAAAAGTGCTTTGTTTGTGATCATAGCGAAAAATCGAATCTATCATCCATGGCACGTGCAAATAATTAAACTACATTGAACTAAGGAAAGATTCTCACAGGTGATGGCAACCCAGTGAGACACACCCTCATGTTCGGGCCGACGTGGTGGCTAATAGCGAAGACAGGTATTCCCAGAGCAGGCGCCGATTTTGAGGATCGCCATTAACGTGTTTACGGTTCGCGACTGGGGCAGTCAGTGCGATAACGTGGCGACACGGGGAACGGCTTCGCGCCTAATGGAGCCGTGGCTGGACCGTCTCGACGGGATTTGCGCTACCGCCGCCGGTTGCCGCCTTCCGCAGCTTCTTTTAATGAGACAGGTGTGATGGACGCCGGCTGCGCACGATGCGTTAAATTGCCGGACGATAAGCACTCCCCGAAAAGCGGGAGAGGCCAGGGCGAGAGGCATTAGTCGCGTGGCCAGATAAGGTTACTGCTCACCTAGAGTGCCAATTGTGGCAGCTCGCCACGCTGGTAGTCTCATAAAGCGGAATTATACGGACATCCGCAGCTTTTGCAACCTTGCGAAACGGGTTTCCACCTTGTCCTGAGCGCATAGTACGACACAGCCGTAAATATTTCAGGACTATACTGGAGTTTTGGATATGTCATAACTAACTGAAAATTAAGAAAATCTGCCATAAAAAAACTGTGAGTAACTTCAAGGCTGCCAAAGATACGTATTTAATTTCGCGTCAGGTCTAAAACAAATTATTGGAGACGAACACCGCCTGAGAAATACAAAGAGACTTTAACAAATCGGCTGTAGGCTGTTAAATTCTCATGAACGGTGTGGGGAAATCACGGAATCTAAACCAGGATAACCAAATGGGGGCTACAACTCAAATCTTTTCGAATTCTGTTCTAATGCACCATCTTGATCGATAAGACTATCAGCTCCTGGAGTGTTAGAAGATGTTTCATAAAACTTAAAGTAGTAAAGGAGGTTTGCTATTTGGGAAGCAAAATAACTGATGATGGTCGAAGTAGAGAAGATATAAAATGTAGACTGGCAATGACAAGGAGAAATTTGTTAACATCGAGTATAGATTTAAGTGTCAGGAAGCCGTTTCTGAAAGTATTTGTATGGAGTGTAGCCTTGCATGGAAGTGAAACATGGACGATAAATAGTTTGGACAAGAAGAGAATAGAAGATTTCGAAATGTGGTGCTACAGAAGAATGCTGAAGATTAGATGGGTAGATCACATAACTGATGAGGCGGTATTGAATAGAATTGGGGAGAGGAGGAGTTTGTGGCACAACTTGACAAGAAGCCGGCCGGAGTGGCCAAGCGGTTCCAGGCGCTACAGTCCGGAACCGCGCGACCGCTACGCTTGCAGGTTCGAATCCTGCCTCGGGCATGGATGTGTGTGATGTCCTTAGGTTAGTTAGGTTTAAGTAGTTCTAAGTTCTAGGGGACTGATGACCTCAGATGTTAAGTCCCATAATGCTCAGAGCCATCTGAACTTGACAAGAAGAAGGGACCGGTTGGTAGGACATGTTCTGTGGCATCAAGGGATCACAAATTTAGCATTGGAGGGCAGCGTGGAGGGTAAAAATCGTAGAGGGAGACCAAGAGGTGAATACACTACGCAGATTCAGAAGTATGTAGGATGCAGTAAGTACTGGAAGATGAAGAAGCTTGGACAAGATAGGGTAGGATGGAGAGGTGCATCAAACCAGTCTCAGAACTGAAGACCACAACAACAACAACAAAAAACAATCACACACAGACTTCCTGCAATTACCAGCAGCAGCTTAGATCGTAGTCGTTCTTTGGGGCATATGCTTGCTGCCTGTTAGATATATGTGACGTCACTGCGCCCCGTGGTCTGGTGTGGGGTATTTGATTAGTAATCAAAACGTCAACGGCTCCGTGTTCGAAACCCACCACTGATAAAATTTCTATTAATAATCAGCATTGCCGCCCTGTCGCGAATGATAGAAATGAGAGTTAAGAATCAAGTAAGATGTAGGATTGGAAATTCTTGCTACCAGCGAGGCAGACGTGACCGGATGTAGCTTATGTGTAATGCTGACTCTGTTAACAAGAGCAGACTATGCCGCATCACGAGGCACGAGAGCCGTTGCAAGGCGCAACCCTTGGAGAGCGGCGAACGGCCTGTTCGTCACGTAGGCCTCTAGTGGTACCGCGTGACACACAGGCAATGCTCAAGAATACTGGAAACTTCTACAACAAGTGGTGCCGGGTGCATTACCGCTATAAAAAGGCTAGCCGCCATATTGTTGAGGAGATGATGAGAGTGATGGGAGTGATGGCGGTGATGGAGCAGCAGGTCAGTCAGTCAGATATGGTTTAGCTGGGGTTCTGATGCTGTGAGATCGCAGTGCAGTGCTGCGTAACTACGAGGGGACTTAGACTTATTTCCATGAAGTCAACACTGAGCCCTGCGTGCCCACCTCTGCTTTATTGGGATGTAAACTCAGGAAATATGAGAAGTTACACTACTAACAAGGGGAGGCCGCCAATTGTGAAATTCAGATTCGATTCATACTGCGCATAATAAAAGCTCATGGCCAGAGGTGTAATGTGGTAAAGCACCAAGATGCACTTCTCAACCGTTGTCGAGAAAATCGACAGTTAAAAGGAACCGTTGCGGTGAAATACTCTCTACGATTAACGATTTTTCTACAGCGTCATAGCGCAGCGGTAAGCGCTGGGGTTCGTAATCCGAAGGTCGCGGGATCGAATCTCGCTCCAAGCAATATTTTTTTATTATTAGTTTTTTGCAATTCATATATATATATATATATATATATATATATATATATATATATATATATATATATATATATATATATATAAACTATTAATGAATTGCATGTTGGTGAAGGCGGATCGCTCTCTAATTGTACCGCCTCCATTTTTCCGTTTGTTTAACAGGGTGTATCAAAGCTGTCCCGTCCGCACTGATTTTCGACGATGTTATAAGTTGCGCTAGGGACCGCATCTACCCTCTTTCGAAGTTAGCAGGCAACTACGCTGTTATGGGGCGGCTCGTTTCGGCCCATTCAGCATCTGTCCTTCAAGTGTAACGAGCGAGTAACGGAGTTTATATTTCATACCTGCCACAGCAAGTTTGTGTTCGTGGGGTCTCTGGTCTAATTCGAACGTTTGACTTACGCTATACGTATTCGTTTCTACGTCTTCCGTTAACTATACGTGGTTAACACTATGAAGACAATTAATAACATTTGTGAAATACAACTTTGTTTGCGGAAAACATAATGATGTTCGAAGTCGCCAGTTTTTCCACGACAAACGACTTTCAACAACTTATTATATGCATAATTGTTGCAACTGATTGCCGGGAATTATATATATATATATATATATATATATATATATATATATATATTACAAAAAATAAATACTAAAAAAAAAAGTTGCATGGAGCGAGATTCGATCAGGCGAACTTCGGATTACGAACCCGAGCGCTTACCGCTGCACCACCACGCTGTAAAAAGTAACTAATCGTAGAGAGTATTTCACCGCAACGGTTTCTTTTAACTGTCGATTTTCTCGACAACGGCTGAGAAGTGCATCTTGGTGCTTTGCCACATTACATTTCTGGCCATGAGCTTTAATTATGCGCAGTATGAATCGAATCTGAATTTCACAATTGGCGGCCTCCCCTTGTAAGAAAGCAGTTAGTAGACTTTGTAAGGTGTCAGGCAAATCCAACATCTTCCATGAAAACCCTGACATGATAGCAAATCCGGCAGTATGTCACGTAGCTCGGAATAAATCCTGACATTAAATTAACCAAAGTAATACGATCAACGAGTGAGCAAATGGAATACCACAGACTAACACAAGAACGCCTAAATGCATGTCATACCTTCCCACCGTGAAACAGACGCAGTTCCGAGGGGAGAAACGAGAACAGAAGCCGAGAGTAGAACCGTGTTAAGCTAGAAAGCCCTACGATAAGGGACGGACACCCACATCACCGGCCGACCGCCAAGACCACCCCCCAGTCCATGTTAAAAGATAGAACCCTCCAGAAGAACAGTATAGATCTTAACGATAACACTAAAAGGGCCACACCAGCTGCAAGTTTTAACGTGAGACTATACGCGTCTCTGTTCCTTTGCAAGCGTTAAAAACATTGCCCCACCAAGAAAAGTATAACGTTTCTCATTGGATAGACAGAATTTTTGTAGGCAGAGCTTAAGGTTAGCATTGAGAGCCTGATTGGTCAGTTGAAAACACAGCCAGATAGCTTTTCTTAAACGAACTTCAGTAAATTGTAGTAAGGAGAAGTTAGAGAGAGTTGTTTCCGAGACGGCGAGGTGTGTGGAGCTGCGCCGCCCGCGGCCCCCTGACGCTGCCTAACCAACGACAAGGTAATGAACGCACTCGATGCCGCGTAAGAGTCATAAGGCTTCACTCAGAACTGCAGAAGTCTCATCTGTTACATCCCCTTTTTACGTAATAATAGTGTCGATCGTCAATTAAACTTAGTGGTATTCACATTTGCTATTAGAAGATAACAATCTGAAACGCGATCATTTTTCTAGTATATAATTATTGAGAAGCCACGTCAGCCACTGTAGTTTACGACAAGTTACATAAGTAATTTAAGATAATTGAGGGTCACTGTAGACCGTTTTTGATAGTTTTCTCTTTTATGAAACTTCATTTAAACCTAGATTATAGATGTGATATGGCATAGGTCATCCTTCGATCCATTATAGAACTTGGAAACCTATTCAGGGACTATTCGTTCACATTTTTGTTGAACGCAGTTGGTTTTTATCATCCTGTATTAAAATATTTCCTTTTATCAAGAGTGCAATTTATAAACAATGTTTTGTGAGTAGCATAAAAATCCCAATGGTAAACTTAACTACTTTCTCGACGTTATTTTACCAGCTAACTAAAAACAGGAAAGCCTTGAACCCCTTCCACTAAATTTAGTTAGTATTAAGATTCTTTTACAGGGAGTGCAGTGGAGCTGACGCTAAAATCATTGAGTATTTGATTATATCATCGCTAGTCTCACTAAACTCTTCTGAACTCTACATGTCATGTGTGGTCTGGCGTCTCCTTACCAGCAACAGGTCCCAGGTTCAAACTAGTCAATCCCCTAAAAAACACGCTCAGAGTGTCGTTGCTCGAAAGTGGAAGGGAGACACGACTTCGAACAAACACACCACGCAGAATGTTAGAAAGGCAGTTAGTAGACTTTGAATATAGAACTGTTTATAAAACGGATGTTCCAGGGGTGCTTCCATTGTATTTATGGCCATGCACTGATTTCTGATTGCATTCAGTGTACCCTCAGATCCCAGCCGAATTCCGTATTCTAACTCATCCTACAGCCCTCCTTTCAGTGGAGCAGGTACACAGAAGGTAGCCCACGACCACGAGACCTCCTGTCAAGTAAGCTGCTTGACGTGAATCCTTGCAGTCCTTCCACTCCCTCTCAGGACTCGTCAGTGGGACAAGACAGCCTGAAGACGCCCGGCCTAAGACGTCTCCTTCACTCTGCCAACGGCCTTGTCAAAGAGGGCAGAGGAGTGGACAGAGGCTCAGCGCCCTCTCTTGCCCTTCGGATGCAAAACTGCCCCTAAAAGAGGAAGAATCAGCAAAGATCAATAGCATGAGGATGCAGAAGCCAATGGATACCACTGCATTAAAGACACATAACTTATATCAACGGTACATGTGGCCTGTAATTGGAAAAGTGTCATGATGATCTCTCCATTGGCAAAAGATTCAGGAATTCGGGCCTCTGGGAGGGAAATGCGAAGGGGGAGGTGCCTACGAGAAAAAGCCTGAATAACCGACGAAAGGAAACGTTCTACACGTTGGGGCGTGGAATGTCAGAACTTTGAACGTTTTAGGGAAGCTAGAAAATTGGAAATGCAAAGGCTCAACCAAGATAGAGTAAGGCTTGGTGAAGTGAAATTGAAAGAAGACAATTTCTGGTCAGATGGGTATTGCGTAATAAAATGGTGTAACGGAAGTAGGATTCGTTATGAATAGGAAGTTGGAGCAGGGAGTGTGTTACTGTGAACAGTTCCGTGACGGAATTGTTCTTTTCAGAATCGGGAGCAAACCAACGCCGACAACAATAGTTCAGATCTACATGTCGACGTCGCGATCTGAAGATGACTAAATAGAGAAAGTATATGAGGATATTGAAAAGGTAATGTAGCACTTAAAGGGAGATGAAAATCTAAAAAAAAAAAAAAAAAAAACCTAATAGTCATGGCAGACTGGAATGCAATTGTACGGGAAAGAGCAAAAGAAATGTTTACAGAAGAATGTGGTCTTGGGACAAGGAATGAGAGAGGAGAAAGACTAATTGAGTTCTGTAACAAGTTTCAGCTAGTAATAGCGAATACTCTGTTCAAGAATCACAAGAGGAGGAGGTATACTTGAAAAATGCAGGTAATACGAGAAGATTTCAGTTAGATTTCATCATGGTCAGACAGAGATTCCGAAATCAGATACTGGATTGTCTGGCAACATACCATCTGACTTTCGGAAAAACATCATCCACACAATTCCTAAGACGGCAAGAGCTGACAAGTGCGAGAATTATCGCACAATCAGCTTAACAAAAATGGTTCAAATGGCTCTGAGCACTATGGGACTCAACTGCTGAGGTTATTAGTCCCCTAGAACTTAGAACTAGTTAAACCTAACTAACCTAAGGACATCACAAACATTCATGCCCGAGGCAGGATTCGAACCTGCGACCGTAGCGGTCTTGCGGTTCCAGACTGCAGCGCCTGTAATCGCACGGCCACTTCGACCGGCTCAGCTTAACAGCTCATCCATCCAAATTGCATACAAGATTAATTTACAGAACAATGGAAAAGAAAATTGAGGATGCGCTAGATGACGATCAGTTTGGTAAGACAGGCTAAAGGCAATTCTGACGTTACGCTTAATAATGGTAGCAAGACTAAAGAAAAATCAAGACACGTTCATAGGATTTATCGGCCTGCAAAAAGCGTTCGACAGTCTAAAATGGACCTAGATGTCCTAAATTCTGGGAAAATGTGGGAAAGCTATAGGGAGAGACGGGTAATATACAGTAAGTACAAGATCAAAGAGAGAATAATAAGAGTGGTTGACCAAGACCGAAATGCTCGGATTAAAAATGGTGTGAGACAGGGATAGAGTCTTTCGTCTCTACTGTTCAATCTGTACTTCGAAGAAGCAATGATGAAATTAAAATGAAGTTTAAGGTGTGGAATTAAAATTCAAGGTGAAGGGATATCAATGATACAATTCGCTGATGACGCTGCTATGCTGAGTGAAAGTGAAGAAGAATTATATGATCTGCTGAGTGGAATGAACTGTCTAATGAGTAGAGAATATGGAGTGAGAGTAAACCGAAGAAAGACGAAAATAATGAGAAGTAGCAGAAATGAGAACAGCAAGAAACTTAACATCGGGTTTGATGGTCACGAAGTAGATGAGGTTAAGGAATTCTACTATCTAGGCAGCAAAAAACCAGTGACGGACGGAGCGAGGAGGACATCAGAAGCAGACCAGCACTGGCAAAAAGGGCATTCCTGGCCAAGAGAAGTCGACTAGTATCAAACAAAACCCTTAATTTGAGGAAGAAATTGCTGAGAATGTATGTTTGGAAACAAACAGCATTGCACTGAAGTGAAAGATGGACCTTGGGAAAAACTGAAGAGAATCGAAGCATTTCAGATGTGGTGCTGTAGACGAATGTTAAACATTAGATGGACTGATAAGGTGAGGAATAAGGAGGTTCTGCGCAGAATCGGAGGGAAAAGAAATATGTGGAAACACTGACAAGGAGAAGGGACAGAATGATGGGACATCTGTTAAGACACCAAGGAATAACGTCCGTGGTACTAGAGAGAGCTGTCGAGGTTAAAAGCCGTAGGGGAAGGCAGAGATTGGAATACCTCCAGCAAATAATTGAGGACGTAGGTTGCAAGTGCTACTCTGAGCTGAAGACGTTAGCACAGGAGAGGAATTCGGAGTAGGTATAGGTATCACTAGAAACATTTTGACAAATTTAACTGTGAAATAAAGACAATGTTAAATACGTTTTCAGTCAGGTGGACAAACGTGCAGAACCCGTGCCCACTATGACGAGGTAAGCAAAAATAAAATAATTACAAAGTTAATACTATCGCTTTCATAATTTATGTAAATCACACCCAGATGAGTTGAAATGATTGTCTGTACTATCTGAAAAGTTACTACCAATTCACTGACTGACTCGGATGTACGTACCAGTTCCATGAAAATCGCAACACGATAGGCACTCAGAATCGAAAATATCGGGAATGGTGTACCACAGTATTCAGTTTTGTACAGTTTTTTACTTCAGACACACATAAATGATCACCCGCTTACAGTTTCAGAATAAGTAAAGTTTATCCTTTTCTTCAAATGATATTATAGGGATAAAAAATAGTACCAAACCGCTCACTGAAAAGGCACCTGATGAAATATTCGAAACTAGACAGGTGAATTATCATTTAAATTTGACAAGACTCTGTACATACAGTTCAGTACTTCTTAAATAACTCTACAAGCTCTGAAAATAGGTTTCTCAAACAATCTAATACTAAGAGTACAAAGTGTTAAACTTTTGGGATTGCAGATAGACCACAACTTTAATTGGAAAACACGCTATCCAGAATAAATGAAGTGTCCTAGTGCACCTACGTTCGCAGTACACTTGATTACTGTTATTGGTGATTTAAAACGGAAGAAATTAGTTTATTCCTTCTCTTTACGCCTATTAATAAGTTACGGAATTATTTTCTAAGAAAACTCAACTTACAATACAGAAGAGTACCATAAGAATTACATCTGGTTTTAATTCTGCATCACCCTGCGAAGACCTTTTCCAGCAACTTGATGTTTTGACAACTACCCCACAATATATGAATTCATTAATGCCGTCTATCATTACCAAAATCTCTCTTGTATAAAAAAAAGTGTAAATTATGACTGTAGCACATGGACCAAAAATAACCTTACCAACACTGCCACCAGTACAGAAGGGAGTCAGACACGGGGATACACATGTATCCAGCAACCTACCAGAGCGCATTAACTGTAATGTAGATAACGAGAGGGAGTGTACGACCAAATTAAAGCGTTTGCTATTGGGTAAATTTTGCTATTCTATGTAGGAGTATCTTCACAAAAATTCTTAAATTTAATGATTTAGATTCATTTACAATAACTCTGTAATATAACAATGTCGATTCAGTTTATGCACTTCTACCAAATAAAATGCATTTCTTTGACTTCCATCCAC
Organism: Schistocerca serialis cubense; assembly: GCF_023864345.2. NCBI lineage: Eukaryota > Metazoa > Arthropoda > Insecta > Orthoptera > Acrididae > Schistocerca > Schistocerca serialis. Next base: position 156,070,985 of record NC_064642.1, read on the forward strand.
ATCACAGAGACCACCGTTCATGGAATCCATTTATTACTGCTAATGTAATGTAATCTAGTGAACACGTCCCTGTTGGCACACTAGATGTATCATCTCCTGTAGTTTTCGTCTTACTTGCGCCTTACCACTGACGTGCACCAACTGTATAGCGAGTCAGCAGTCTAAGCAAACTATTTTCGTCCTGAGCACTATGAGACTTAACATGTGAGGTCATCAGTCCCCTAGAACTTAGAACTGCTTAAACCTAACTAACCTAAGGATATCACACACATCCATGCCCGAGGCAAGATTCGAACCTGCGACCGTAGCTGTCGCACTGTTCCAGAATGAAGCGCCTAGAACCGCTCGGCCACTCCGGCCGGCGGAACAGCAGTTTCCTTATGACTAATTCTAAGCTTTACTGAACTTCACAAGGGAAGGAAAATTGTTGATTAATTTTCATATTCACTGACGCAGAAGGCTCATCTATATTCAATGGATGTGTAACCCCATAAAAATCAATATTCTGCAGCGCTCACGTATCATGTATAGTTTGTTCAGCAGTAACGTCTTCAGTGCCTGGGCCCTGTTACACGCATCCGAACATCCGAGTCCCGCCAATACAGGAAAATGTCTAAAGGCACACAGTCAACTGGGAGGATCAGAATGGCTCTGAGCACTATGAGACTTAACATGTGAGGTCATCAGTCCACTAGAAGTTAGAACTACTTAAACCTAACTAACCTAAGGGCATCGCACACACCCATGCCCGAGGCAGGATTCGAACCTGCGACCGTAGCGGTAGCGTGGTTCCAGACTGTAGCGCCTAAACCGCTCGGCCACTCCGGCCGGCAGCTGGGAGGGATGTGTGTAAAGAAAGACAGACCTGAGGAAAAAATGCAACAATGCGCTATTGTAATACTGACGTCAGTGGTGGACGCTGTAATATCCACGACACTGTGTTTTAGCCACAAGATGTTAAAATGAACTAAGTGCACAAACTTCAACAAATATTATCGATACCACGTATAAAAAAGACTGTATCGTGTAAAAATGACGATAATTATTTCATTATTTCTGTAATAATTTAATTTCTGTGTAAATTAACACTATTATCAGAGGACTACATTCATAGACAACGACAATTATTATCTTTTTTTTGTTATCTGTGATCATTGTGGTTCAGTTATTCTTTCTGTGCTAACCGATGAACTGTTAGGACATGAGACGTGTGAGGTCTGTAAAGAGAAAACCTGTATTGTTAATTATTATCTGAAAAATAGAGTCGCTATTGTCTAGACGTGGATTTGTGTTTATTTCAGTTGTAAACCAATCTAATTAATGTTTTTAAGTGTTTATTTTCCGTTCCGCAATTAGGAGCGCAGCCATTAGCACTAGTAACTCACAGCGGAGTTTACTAGTAGCTGGTATAAAAAATATGAAGTATTTTTCATTGAGAATAATTTTAACTGCTAAAGAGTATAGAGCAAAAGGCTTAAAGACTTTTATCCGAATGTATTAACTAGATATAAAAGGAATAGAGAATAACAATAGACAAATTGACTATCGTCTGTCTGCTGCCATCTTAGCAAAAATATCTCCGCAGCAGTTTTTAATCGAGAATTTGAACAAACATAAATGTTGTTAAATATAAATGAATGGAAATAAATGTGCACCGGTGGTCCCGAATCTACTTTAAAAGACAGAATTCAACTCATATTGAATCTTTAAAAACAGTGCTCGCAGCACGTTACGTAGTATGAATTTCTTAATTGCTGATGTATGAAGCCTAATTATTTCGGACGATTTACATGAAATATTTTAATAGGAAACATACGTCAGTGCTGTGCTCGGGTAGTATTTTGTGACTAAATGTTCCCTTTGCTAGAGAAAAGTGCTTCAATCTTAAGTAACAGTTGTGTAAAATCTGATAAATGATAGGCAATTCAGTGTCACTCACATGACTTTACAGACAACGAATCTACACAACGTCAACTGGAGATTTCTTTAGCAGACTGAAAAATATTAGCCGGGTTAACCATTTTTGAGATCAAACGAATTGTTACGCTGACAATAGGTAACTGGTTTTATATATTTTTGATCTACCTGAAATATCATTTATAAGTAATTAAAGTCACGAAAAACTATAAACCGGTTTCGCCACAACGCCTTGCAAGAGCATATCAGTTCGACAGCACAGGACAAACTGAATAACGAACTCAGCACAAAAGAGCCAGACGGAAAGAGAGGGCGGCTTCACTCGAAGCTCCTCTTAAATTTATCGTCTTGATTTGTACAAGGAACTGGTAGTTCCAAAAATGTAATAAGTCAGTTATAGTGCTACTCCATCTTCCATCTAGGGCGGAATGACGTCTTAGCGGACTAAGTGGTAATTCAGCCTGAATCGTTGCTTGCTACGTGGCTCATACAAACGACAAACCGCTAGAATGTGGAACGTGGCGCACTGCTAAAAAGTATATACGAATAATGAGACACATCTTTCAGTTGCTTCTGCAGCAACATGATGGCCGTTTACAGAGTCGTGTTTGAACCTGTTCGCCAGTATTATTGTCCGGTCTCGAGGGATGTGGCTTCAGATATGAAGTAATCGAGTACCATGATGAATACAGCAGTTGAAAATATAACAGCACGGCAGCTTTTGATAATATTCAAATGGAAGCTTTCTGAATCTAAATAACGCGTTACAACTGCCCGAGTTGTCTGGTCTATATCGCTACAGGCAGTGATTAAAGAGGGAAGGTGAACATCTACGATCTCTATAGATGCACCTGATACTGCTCAGTATATAGGATAGTGCCGAGTGCGAACAGGGTCGTGGTACAGCAAGACTGGTCTTCGGATACGGAAGCGATAGGATGGCAACGACCGGCCGCAGTCACTGCGACTTAAAGCCGCGTAAAACACCGCCTCGCGACTGCCGCAGGAGAGTATTATTTACAGCTGTCAGGAAGAGCGTGTACTATGTAGGCCTCGGAATACATTCCAGCGTCGCGAGTACAGGTTTTTCCGGCCCACACTGGGACTGTCGGAGCGGTAAAAACTGCCAGGCGACACAGTGTGTGAAAGTCGCGCTCGGAACGCGGATTTCAGTGATGGTTGTAATCATCGGTCAATCTGGTAGCGAGTAATCGGGTGATTTATCTGCTGCACCTGTGCCTCATTCCACCGGTCTTGTACCTTTTGTTTGTATTTAATCCTTACGTAAGATAGATATTAGCTACGTCGAGACGTCGAGCATTTTTTTTTTTTTTTTTTTTTTTTGGTCATCAGTCTACTGACTGGTTTGATGTAGCCCGCCACGAATTCCTTTCCTGTGCTAACCTCTTCATCTCAGAGTAGCACTTGCAGCCTACGTACTCAATTATTTTCTTGACGTATTCCAATCTCTGTCTTCCTCTACAGTTTTTGCCCTCTACAACTCCCTCTAGTGCCATGGAAGTCATTCCCTCATGTCTTAGCAGATGTCCTATCATCCTGTCCCTTCTCCTTATCAGTGTTTTCCACATATTCCTTTCCTCTCCGATTCTGCGTAGAACCTCCTCATTCCTTACCTTATCAGTCCACCTAATTTTCAACATTCGTCTATAGTACCACATCTCAGATGCTTCGATTCTCTTCTCTTCCGGTTTTCCCACAGTCCATGTTTCACTACCATACAATGCTGTACTCCAGACGTACATCCTCAGAAATTTCTTCCTCAAATTAAGGCCGGTATTTGGTATTAGTAGTCTTCTCTTGGCCAGAAATGCCTTTTTTGCCATAGCGAGTCTGCTTTTGATGTCCTCCTTGCTCCGTCCGTCATTGGTTATTTTACTGCCTAGGTAGCAGAATTCCTTAACTTCATTGACTTCATGACCATCAATCCTGATGTTAAGTTTCTCGCTGTTCTCATTTGTACTACTTCTCATTACCTTCGTCTTTCTCCGACTTACTCTCAAACCATACTGTGTACTCATTAGACTGTTCATTCCGTTCAGCAGATCATTTAATTCTTCTTCACTTTCACTCAGGATAGCAATGTCATCAGCGAATCGTATCATTGATATCCTTTCACCTTGTATTTTAATTCCACTCCTGAACCTTTCTTTTATTTCCATCATTGCTTCCTCGATGTACAGATTGAAGAGTAGAGGCGAAAGGCTTACACCCTTCTTAATACGAGCACTTCGTTCTTGATCGTACACTCTTATTATTCCCTCTTAGTTGTTGTACATATTGTATATGACCCGTCTCTCCCTATAGCTTACCCCTACTTTTTTCAGAATCTCGAACAGCTTGCACCATTTTATATTGTCGAACGCTTTTTCCAGGTCGACAAATCCTATGAAAGTGTCTTGATTTTTCTTTAGCCTTGCTTCCATTATTAGCCGTAACGTCAGAATTGCCTCTCTCGTCCCTTTACTTTTCCTAAAGCCAAACTGATCGTCACCTAGCGCATTCTCAATTTTCTTTTCCATTCTTCTGTATATTATTCTTGTAAGCAGCTTCGATGCATGAACTGTTAAGCTGATTGTGCGATAATTCTTGCACTTGTCAGCTCTTGCCGTCTTCGGAATTGTGTGGATGATGCTTTTCCGAAAGTCAGATAGTACATCGCCAGACTCATATATTCTACACACCATCGTGAATAGTCGTTTTGTTGCCACTTCCCCCAATGATTTTAGAAATTCTGATGGAATGTTATCTATCCCTTCTGCCTTATTTAACCGTAAGTCCTCCAAAGCTCTTTTAAATTCCAATTCTAATACTGGATCCCCTATCTCTTCTAAATCGACTCCTGTTTCTTCTTCTATCACATCAGACGAATCTTCACCCTCATAGAGGCTTTCAACGTATTCTTTCCACCTATCTGCTCTCTCCTCTGCATTTAACAGTGGAATTCCGTTGCACTCTTAACGTTACCACCGTTGCTTTTAATGTCACCAAAGGTTGTTTTGACTTTCCTGTATGCTGAGTCTGTCCTTCCGACATAATATCTTTTTCGATGTCTTCACATTTTTCCTGCAGCCATTTCGTCTTAGCTTCCCTGCACTTCGTATTTATTTCATTCCTCAGCGACTTGTATTTCTGTATTCCTGATTTTCCCGGAACATGTTTGTACTTCCTCCTTTCATCAATCAACTGAAGTATTTCTTCTGTTACCCATGGTTTCTTCGCAGCTACCTTCTTTGTACCTATGTTTTCCTTCCCAACTTCTGTGATGGCCCTTTTTAGAGATGTCCATTCCTCTTCAACTGTACCGCGTATTGCACTATTTCTTATTGCTGTATCTATAGCGTTAGTGAACTTCAAACGTATCTCGTCATTCCTTAGTACTTCCGTATCCCACTTCTTTGCGTATTGATTCTTCCTGACTAATGTCTTGAACTTCAGCCTACTCTTCATCACTACTATATTGTGATCTGAGTCTATATGGGCTCCTGGGTACGCCTTACAATCCAGTATCTGATTTCGGAATCTCTGTCTGATCATGATGTAATCTAATTGAAATCTTCCCGTATCTCCCGGCCTTTTCCAAGTATACCTCCTCCTCTTGTGATTCTTGAAAAGGGTATTCGCTATTACTAGCTGAAACTTGTTACAGAATTCAATTAGCCTTTCTCCTCTTTCACTCCTTGTCCCAAGCCCATGTTCTCCTGTAACCTTTTCTTCTCCTCCTTCCCCTACAACTGCATTCCAGTCGACCAACACTATTAGATTTTCGTCCCCCTTTACGTACTGCATTACCCTTTCAATATCCTCATACACTTTCTCTATCTGTTCATCTTCAGCTTGCGACGTCGGCATGTATACCTGAACTATCGTTGTCGGTGTTGGTCTGCTGTCGATTCTGATTAGAACAACCCGGTCACTGAACTGTTCACAGTAACACCCCCTCTGCCCTACCTTCCTATTCATAACGAATCCTATACCTGTTATACCATTTTCCGCTGCTGTTGATATTACCCGATACTCATATGACCAGAAATCCTTGTCTTCCTTCCACTTCACTTCACTGACCCCTACTATATCTAGATTGAGCCTTTGCATTTCCCTTTTCAGATTTTCTAGTTTCCCTACCACGTTCAAGCTTCTGACATTCCACGCCCCGACTAGTAGAACGTTACCCTTTCGTTGATTATTCAATCTTTTTCTCATGGTAACCTCCCCCTTGGCAGTCCCCTCCCGGAGATCCGAATGGGGGACTATTCCGGAATCTTTTGCCAATGGAGAGATCATCATGACACTTCTTCAATTACAGGCCACATGTCCCGTGGATACACGTTACGTGTCTTTAATGCAGTGGTTTCCATTGCCTTCTGCATCCTCATGTCGTTGATCATTGCTGACTCTTCCGCCTTTAGGGGCAATTTCCCACCCCTAGGACAAGCATTAGCTTTCCTTTTTTTTGGTGCAGGGTACTAGACATTCAGTATAGAATTTCTGATCAAGAATCTTTAAAGGAGATGTTCCATATACACTCCTGGAAATGGAAAAAAGAACACATTGACACCGGTGTGTCAGACCCACCATACTTGCTCCGGACACTGCGAGAGGGCTGTACAAGCAATGATCACACGCACGGCACAGCGGACACACCAGGAACCGCGGTGTTGGCCGTCGAATGGCGCTAGCTGCGCAGCATTTGTGCACCGCCGCCGTCAGTGTCAGCCAGTTTGCCGTGGCATACGGAGCTCCATCGCAGTCTTTAACACTGGTAGCACGCTGTGACAGCGTGGACGTGAACCGTATGTGCAGTTGACGGACTTTGAGCGAGGGCGTATAGTGGGCATGCGGGAGGCTGGGTGGACGTATTGCCGAATTGCTCAACACGTGGGGCGTGAGGTCTCCACAGTACATCGATGTTGTCGCCAGTGGTCGGCGGAAGGTGCACGTGCCCGTCGACCTGGGACCGGACTGCAGCGACGCACGGATGCACGCCAAGACCGTAGGATCCTACGCAGTGCCGTAGGGGACCGCACCGCCACTTCCCAGCAAATTAGGGACACTGTTGCTCCTGGGGTATCGGCGAGGACCATTCGCAACCGTCTCCATGAAGCTGGGCTACGGTCCCGCACACCGTTAGGCCGTCTTCCGCTCACGCCCCAACATCGTGCAGCCCGCCTCCAGTGGTGTCGCGACAGGCGTGAATGGAGGGACGAATGGAGACGTGTCGTCTTCAGCGATGAGAGTCGCTTCTGCCTTGGTGCCAATGATGGTCGTATGCGTGTTTGGCGCCGTGCAGGTGAGCGCCACAATCAGGACTGCATACGACCGAGGCACACAGGGCCAACACCCGGCATCATGGTGTGGGGAGCGATTTCCTACACTGGCCGTACACCACTGGTGATCGTCGAGGGGACACTGAATAGTGCACGGTACATCCAAACCGTCATCGAACCCATCGTTCTACCATTCCTAGATCGGCAAGGGAACTTGCTGTTCCAACAGGACAATGCACGTCCGCATGTATCCCGTGCCACCCAACGTGCTCTAGAAGGTGTAAGTCAACTACCCTGGCCAGCAAGATCTCCGGATCTGTCCCCCATTGAGCATGTTTGGGACTGGATGAAGCGTCGTCTCACGCGGTCTGCACGTCCAGCACGAACGCTGGTCCAACTGAGGCGCCAGGTGGAAATGGCATGGCAAGCCGTTCCACAGGACTACATCCAGCATCTCTACGATCGTCTCCATGGGAGAATAGCAGCCTGCATTGCTGCGAAAGGTGGATATACACTGTACTAGTGCCGACATTGTGCATGCTCTGTTGCCTGTGTCTATGTGCCTGTGGTTCTGTCAGTGTGATCATGTGATGTATCGGACCCCAGGAATGTGTCAATAAAGTTTTCCCTTCCTGGGACAATGAATTCACGGTGTTCTTATTTCAATTTCCAGGAGTGTACTTCATTCTGAATCACTCTGTGAAATCAAGTGTAGTTCAGCGCAGCGACGCTTGAAATACGACTAGGAATGTTCAGTTATGGGATTCAGCTATAATGTGACTGTTTTGAAAGTATCATCGTATGTGTTATACAAGTGGGTAGAGAAATAATAACGTGCTGGGTTGGTGTGTAAGTTCGTAGAGTTTTTCCATAAGTTTAATAAACACAGCAAAAACAAACATAAGAGATATTATAATCATCATTCAGATATACTCCTTTTCTACTTACAACAGTATGCCACTGCTGTGGTAAATTTTCGATTCCGCTTTTTCTGAGGCGAAAAACTCTTCAAGCCATGTTCGAATCGCATTTTCATCCGGAAAGGAAATTCCTTGAAGGTTGTTCGATAAATAGCGGAAAAGATGAAAATCTGAGGGCGCAAGATTAGATGAATAAGGTGGGTGCGGAGTGATTTGCCAGCCTAACTCCAGTATGGTGTTTTTTGTTTTCCAGCAGAATGCGAGCGGGCATTGTCGTGAAGCAGCATCACGTCAGGCAGTCTTCCTGTTCGTTGTTCTTCGATTGCGTCTTTAATGGTTACATCTCGGTGGAACAATTCGTAGTACGTAGCGCCGTCGATGTTCCACCAGACGCTTTACATTATCATCCATGGATGCGCGCAAGTCTTAGTACGGGGAGCTGCTCTTTTGTTTGAGCCCAACCGTTTCTTTCTTTTCCTTATTTTAGCAGAATAACACCATTTCTCGTCACCAGTAAGAATGCAGGCTAGGAATGGTCGGTAGTGTTTACTAGGCAATTGATGACGACCAGGCGGAGACGCACATTTGGCCACCCTCTAATTTGTGTGATTTTGGCTTAGAGCATGATGTATTCGTACACCCGATTTTTCAACCTTCCACATTGCGTGCAGATGTCGGGTGATGGTGCAGTGATCACAGTTCATCACATTAGCTACTTCTCGAGTACACGGACGCGAATCATTGTGGATTAATGCCGGAATACCAACCGGAATACTAACATGCGAAACAAAAACGCTACGAACTTATGTACCAGATATATTGTATTTGACCATTACATCATTCTTCGAAGGAGATGAAGCAGACTGTATAAAGACCAATGTGACGATGTCAAGATCCAGCTATACAGTGTCTGATCAAAAGTTTAAGGACCCCAAATGTGACGAGCTCCTAGTAACTATAAAAGAAGGCGGAGCATATTGTGTTGTCAGTAGAGAAGCTTCAATAGCAGAATATGTCGATCTGGAAGGAACAGTGATTTCAAATGTGGACTAGTCACCGGATGCCACCTAACAAATGTGTTATGGACATTTAAACCCTTCTAAAGCTGCCCAAGTTGGTCCTTGGTGACATGACTGTGAAGTGGAAATGCGAAGGAACAAACACTACTGCTTCAGAAAGCTACACGACTCAGATATCAAAAATCAAAGGGCTAGATTTTGTAACTATCTTTCTCCTTCTCCGAAGAAATGTATTGCTTAGGCCCAACGTGCAGGCAGTATTAACAATCTTATTTGGAAAGAGCAATCAGAACAAACAACAGAATAAAGCACACCAACCTTGAAGTGAATGAACTATCTTGATACTGATATTAATAATATTGTCTTCAGATTTTAGGTTCCAAACATGCAGACGATATCATCACGGCATAACACTGAAAATTTTCCGACTCAAAATTTCTTATGTCCTGCATTTCCATGTGATGAATTCAAAAATCACCTTAGAAACGACCTGCTAGATCTTGATTTAGAGATACAATAACAAGTCATTTTTAGCTTGGGAATAATTTTGTTTTTGGAGTGGTCCAGTCCGTTAATCTAATCCGTTAGTCTTCCACCTCTTTGTAGGTTGTCAACATTATTACTGTCGCTGTTAGTTTGAGTTTCATATTGTTTACCTCATAATTAGTGCAGATTTTCATGCTTTCGAATGATTTTGAAGTGTAAAAATTATTAAATCAGAAGGCCACAGAAATGTGTAAATTCAGTGAATAATATTTGTTACATTTGAGGTGAAAGAGCATCTTAGTGACAGAAACACAGTCTAACGCGTCTTGTGAAGGCTACCTATCATCATTTGGTGCGTAGATAGGGAAAGGTGGCATGCCATGGGCTTCACATAAATGTCATATATGGTTATGTTTTTCCACTTGTATACTGGCTGTACAATTATGCAGACTATCATAGCATTGTTCTTCTTCTGGTACACTGTAGATCTGAAGATGACTGCTAGACTCTGTTGAAACCTGCCATTGACAAAATTAAAATATTTGAACGCGAGATCTTGGCTCCAAAAATTCTTATTTATTACCGAAGCAGAAACTTGTTGGATACCAACGACACCCTAGACATGAGGCATTGTGATATGCTGTTAAATAAAGCCGGCCTGTGTACCCGAGCGGTTCTAGGCGCTTCAGTCTGGAACCACGCGACCGCTACGGTCGCAGGTTCGAATCCTGCCTTGAGCATGGATGTGTGTGATGTCCTTAGGTTAGCTAGGTTTAAGTAGTTCTAAGTTCTAGGGGACTGATGACTTCACATGTTAAGTCCCATAGTGCTCAGAGCCATTTGAACCATTGCTTTTTTTTTTCTAAAATAAAAAACCTACGTGCTTCAGCGGGAACAAGTAAGAGAAATTTTATAGTCAGACAAAGTTCACTACCCGCCAAAAAGAGAAATGATATACTATGGCTGATGGGGAACTTTGTCGACTAAATCATAAGTGGACATGTTAAAGGACTGTAGTGTTTTGTTAATTTTATAAGAACAGCACGACAGAAAACCACAGAATTTAAATATTACCAAACCTACATCAGAGATACTTAGAAGTTATTTTAGAACAAAAAAAAATATTATTGTGAGGATCGAAGATGTTATTAATGTCCTTTTACATATGTTCTTGAATGAATTTTATAATCGAGAAGAAGAAGTTTGCTTTCTCTTATACGTATAAGATTGTTGTTATCAGAAGAATTCAGCTAATTTTAAATGTATACTCACTGTTTTGAATTGTAATATTACGTCAAGAAAGGAAGCCATTGTAATATTATGTCAAGAAAGGATGGTGACGACCTTAAGGAAACAAGGCTTAGTGAGGGGACAGAAATAATAAGAAATTTAATGATAACGGCACAAGAAGAAACCGATGAAGAAGGCGAATTTAGCGAGCGTAAAGAGGGATTGTCGTGGAGGATGGAGGCTACATTAAAGAAAAGGAGAATCTGGCTGTTGTCAAGGGCCAGAATACAGATCCAAAGATCTGGGGTTTGATTCCCAATCGGTCCTAGGATTTTTGTCTCTCATTTGTCACTTCTTTCACCTCTGATACAATGTTTGTTAATTGTAAAAAGTGCCGATTGTCATTGTGGTCCAGAGACCGCACTAAACAGTGGGTTTCCATATAACTTTATGGAGGGAGGCTAGTAGAGTACTGTATTAGTCAAACTAAGCTTCGGATTGATGAAGCTTTACCTTTTTTTCAAACATCTTTGTCGTAACATGGGAGAGAATAATGTGACACTGGTAAGGAATGCAGGACTAATTGGCCGGGCAATTGCCACACAGCGGGAGGAAAAACTGGGGGAGATTAGAGTGGCACTGATTACTGAATAGGCAGGATGACGTTTGTATGGAGAGGAAGAAATAAAACTCGCAATGTTATTGTATCCTGTATCTTTCAAGAAGAGGGAGGAGAATCATGATTATCACAGCGAAAGGTAGTGGAAGAGGACGTTACGAAAATCTGTAGATGAGTATCGAGCGCCTGTTAAGACTTCACGATGAAGAGGAGATTCGTGCGCATTGATGTTCGGAAAGGTGACGAACGAAAGTCACGCGAGAATCTGAAAGGTCCTGTGAGGCTGGTGATTGGAGTATGCGGTAAGGGCGAGAACTGACATATGTTAAAACAATCAGGATAATGACGCGAAGAGGACAATTTTCCCATATCCATGCAATGCCTCACGGACACAATTTTGTATGCAGAAAGGATTTACGGCCTTCATTTGCGTGCATCACGTCTAGAATGTCTTCGCGATAGCGCTTGAATATTTCAATGTGACCTAAACATTTCTTGAATTATAATATTTTCCTCATCATGGAGATGTACATTATACGGTCCGCATCTTATTTATTGTAGGAGTCCGATGAATAATTTTTGCTATCTCACCTCGAGTTGTAATATAAGGTAATTACGATGACGTGGGAAGATGATTTATTGTGTTCCTCTCGTATCTTCAATTATCAGAACCGTCAATACTGGGTCTGTTTTCCGTATCAATTAAAGAACGTTCAGTAACTTGTTAGACGATTATTAGTTATTTGCAGCGTAGTACTGCACCATCAAACAGTTCAGAGATACTTTGAAAAAATCGCATCTTAACAATAAATGAACTCATTTATGAAGTAGACATAGCGAATACCATTTTCGGAATACGTTGCATTTCTTATCGGATCCAGAAACGACTGAATAAAAGCCCAGTGTGAAAGCCGTTAAGAGATATTTCGTTATGGCAAAATATTGTTAGAAGGCTAGAGCTGTCAATACTGGTAGCTTGTTGATAAGATACTGTATATCTTCGTTGGTGTGTTACTTTGCGATGTTTGTGTTGCCATTGCAGCTTGCTGGTAAAGACACAAATTATACACTGGATTATCCGTTCCGCGCCAATGAATGAACCAACGTTTCGTCTTCTTCTTTTTCTTGTGCCTCTGTCTCGCATCGACGCGGGGTCGGCATGGTTAATGCATTAGGACCAACAGTATTCTCTATAGAGAAGTAGTCTTAAAAAAATAAATGTGACGTTTGTAGTGCAGGGAGAAGAATAGAAATGGCATTTAGCTTTTTAGACCGAAAAAGATGAACTAGTTCGATTAGATAAAATCTGTGGCAAGTTTTAGTTAATGTTGTACATTAATGATCCGGCAGACAACATTAATATTCACCTCAGAATTTTATTAGCAAATGGCAGTTATCTGTAATATAGTATAATGGGAAGTCAAAAAGTTTCCATCTGAGGCCGTTGCTTCATCGTATATGCAATATAACGCGAATCCGACGCGGGTCGGACACAATCTAAGTCATCCAGGTCTGGACTACGGAAACAAACTTACGTCCCATATTTTTAGTGATTCTGCAAAGGCTTCCAGACCATCATGTGAAAGCACTACATTTGAAATTATTGCTCCTAAAATGTTAATAAGTTTGTTTCTTTTTTAAGGCGTCCAGAAAAGACTTTCAATTTATTTTCGTTGGAATATTTTGTACATTCTGTTAAATGTATAGAAGAGCTACAGTTTTGTGTGATACTATTATATATAATGCGTGTTTTAGTTGTAAACAAATACCAAATCGTCACTCCTTTTTTATTTTACAAAAGTCTAGCAATCTCACCAATACCAAATTGACTAACAGGGGATACTAAACGTATACAAATAATGACTGCTCGAATGTTAACAGATTTGTTTGATTCACTGGAGAACGTTACGGAAATGCTAAAAAGTCTGACGTGGCAGACCCTTGGTGAAAGACGCCAGTTATCCTGCAAAAGCATAATTACTAATTTTCGAGGACCTTAGGGATAGCGAAGAGAAGAGTATACAACTGCAGCACGTACTGAGGCATTTAAGGAGTCTTCGTTTGCGCGCGAGGGCATTTGTGTGTTCTAAAGACTCAGTGCAGTAAGACGGATCGCTATAGAGACGTGACAGAATGGAGGGAAAGGACTGTCGTGCCTGGACGTGAATGAAGTTGCACGGTTTGCTGATGTATCACTGCAAGCTGATCACGTGTCCACAAGCAATGATGTACCAATAGTAGTCATGTAACACGGTGTGAGAAGCATGGTCATGAAAAGGTTGTAACAAACGAGGACAGGAGACCAGCATCACACTTTGTGAATGACAATTGGCTTCAAACCGGAGAGGAAGTGCTGGTGTCGGTGAATGCAGCTCCATCTCAACTAGTTTCCGAGTTATTGTAGAAAAGAGAACTGCATAAAATGATTTGTAGTCGGTAACTCGAAGAAGACCATTTCTCATAAAGCTGCATGTCTTCAGTGGGGCCGGCCCGAGTGGCCGAGCGGTTCTAAGCGCTACAGTCTGTAACCACGCGACCGCTACGGTCGCAGATTCGAATCCTACCTCGGGCATGGATGTGTGTGATGTCCTTAGATTAGTTAGGTTTAAGTAGTTCTAAGTTCTAGGGGACTGATGACCTCTGAAGTTAAGTCTCATAGTTCTCAGAGCCATTTGAACCATTTTTTTCTTCAGTGGGCCAAACAACACAGAAACAGGGTAGTAAGTGACTGGAGGCGTGTAGTGCCTTCCGTAGAGGCCGAGATTTCGATTGTTATCAAATGGTGCAAGGCGCAGAATGTACAAACGGTCCAATCAGTTGTTTAGCCTGCAACGTGTGGCGTATGTAGTTCAAACCGGAGACGGATGTGTGACGTTTTGAAAGTGTGTTTCGTATCACGACTTACGCCCACTCTTTCAGGTTACCGTGGACACCTATCACGACGGTTATTTCAACATTCTCTGTGACCAAATGTTGCCCTCTCTCGTACGTCTTCATGATCAATGGACACTCCCTTCTTGCAAGATGACAACAGCCGTGTTCACGAGACTGCACGTATGCGTTCCTAGTTTGACTGAGACATTCTTTTGCATTTCGACCAGCCTGTTAATTCGCTTGGCCTCAATCCCACAGTAAATTTCTTGAACTATTTGGAACAGTGGGTTGAACGTAGCAGTGGGCATCCCCGCTTTGCCGGAGGGATGACACGCTTAAAGCTGAAATACTAAACACCTTTTTCCAAAGCTGTTTCACAGAGGAAGACCGCACTGCAGTTCCTTTTCTAAATCCTCGCACAAACGAAAACATGGCTGATATCGAAATAAGTGTCCAAGGAATAGAAAAGCAACTGAAATCACTCAACAGAGGAAAGTCCACTGGACCTTACGGGATACCAATTCGATTCTACACAGAGTACGCGAAGGAACTTGCCCCCCTTCTAACAGCCGTGTACCGCAAGTCTCTAGAGGAACGGAAGGTTCCAAATGATCGGAAAAGAGCACAGGTAGTCCCAGTCTTCAAGAAGGGTCGTCGAGCAGATCCGCAAAACTATAGAGCTATATCTCTGACATCGATCTGTTGTAGAATTTTAGAACATGTTTTTTGCTCGAGTTTAATGTCATTTCTGGAAACCCAGAATCTACTCTGTAGGAATCAACATGGATTCCGGAAACAGCGATCTTGTGAGACAATAACTCACTTTATTTGTTCATGAGACCAAGAAAATATTAGATACAGGCTGCCAGGTAGATGCCATTTTCCTTGACTTTCGGAAGGCGTTCAATATGGTTCCGCACTGTCGCCTGATAAACAAAGTAAGAGCCTACGGAATATCAGACCAGCTGTGTGGCTGGATTGAAGAGTTTTTAGCAAACAGAACACAGCATGTTGTTCTCAATGGAGAGACGTCTACAGACGTTAAAGTAACCTCTGCCGTACCACAGGGGAGTGTTATGGGACCATTGCTTTTCACAATATATATAAATGACCTAGTAGATAGTCGGAAGTTCCATGCGGCTTTTCACGGATGATGCTGCAGCATTAGAAAATTGTAGCGAAATGCAGGAAGATCTGCAGCGGATATGCACTTGGTGCAGGGAGTGGCAACTGACCCTTAACATAGACAAATGTAATGTATTGCGAATACATAGAAAGAAGGATCCTTTATTGTATGATTATATGATAGCGGAACAAACACTGGTAGCAGTTACTTCTGTAAAATATCTGGGAGTATGCGTACGGAACGATTTGAAGTGGAATGATCAAATAAAATTAATTGTTGGTAAGGCGGGTGCCAGGTTAAGATTCATTGGGAGAGTCCTTGTAAAATGTAGTCCATCAACAAAGGAGGTGGCTTACAAAACACTCGTTCGACCTATACTTGAGTATTGCTCATCAGTATGGGATCTGTAGCAGGTCGAGTTGACAGAGGAGATAGAGAAGATCCAAAGAAGAGCGGCGCGTTTCGTCACAGGGTTATTTGGTAAGCGTGATAGCGTTACGGAGATGTTTAGCAAACTCAAGTGGCAGTCTCTGCAAGAGAGGCGCTCTGCATCGCGGTGTAGCTTGCTGTCCAGGTTTCGAGAGGGTGCGTTTCTGGATGAAGTATCGAATATATTGCTTCCCCCTACTTACCTCCCGACGAGATCACGAATGTAAAATCAGAGAGATTTGAGAGCGCACGGAGGCTTTCCGGCAGTCGTTCTTCCCGCGAACCATACGCGACTGGAACAGGAAAGGAAGGTAATGACAGTGGTACGTAGGGTGCCCTCCGCCACACACCGCTGGGTGGCTTGCGGAGTACAAATGTAGATGTAGATGTAGCTGGAAATAGGATACCTGAAGAAATTTGTGCACTCCCTCACCGACTTGAGGCGATTGTCATGGAGGATGCTGTGCGCAGCTCGAGCCCTGTGCGCGGCTGGCGCCGCCGGAGGCATCCCAAGGACTTCCGCCAGCCAGGCGGTGGCGACGCAGCTGTGTGTTGTTGCGGCTCGCTGGCGCCGCCGGAAGTGCTTCGCTAACCTGACATCCGCCGACTAATTTCACCACGGAGAGGCGGCGCTCAAAGTCTTCCTCTTTTTCCTAAGCTCTGCTCTTATCCATCCGAGAGCTACCCGACTTACATGGTCGCAGAGGCCGTACTGCATGGAACCATAAGCGTACTTCGCCCAATATAAACATCAGTATGAAACCGAGTGTCGGATACGGACACCAACACATCCTTATAAGTGTGACACAAAGTCACTCAGAAAGAATACATCATACTGCAAAACAACAATAGTGCTGCACAATTGCTATTTTGGTCACAGAATAAGGAACCACCAGCTGATAAAGTAATGACATTATTTGTCCCGTTTCGGGTAGAAGCCATCGTCAGATTGTGATGAGCATTTTGGTGATCAGTTATACACTACTGGCCATAAAAACTGCTGCACCAAGAAGAAATGCTGATGAAAAACGGGTATTCATTGGACAAATATATTATACTAGAACTGACATCTGATTACATTTTCACGCAGTTTGGGTGCATAGATCCTGAGAAATCAGTACCCAGAGCAACCACCTCTGCCCGTAATAACGGCCTTGATACGCCTGGGTATTGAGTCAAACAGAGTTTGGATGGCGTGTTCAGGTACAGCTGCCCATGCAGCTTCAACACGATACCACAGTTCATCAAGAGTAGTGACTGGCGTATTGTGACGAGCCAGTTTCTCGGTCACCATTGACCAAACGTTTTCAATTGTTGAGAGATCTGGAGAATGTGCTAGTCATGGATCAAGACGTGGCTGCACGATCCATTACAGCCATGCGGATAAGATGCCTGTCATCTCGACTGCTAGTGATACGAGGCCGTTGGGATCCAGCACGGCGTTCCGTATTACCCTCCTGGACCCACCGATTCCATATTCTGCTAACAGTCATTGGATCTCGACCAACGCGAGCAGCAATGTCGCGATACGATAAACCGCAATCGCGATAGGCTACAATCCGACCTTTATCAAAGTCGGAAACGTGATGGTACGCATTCCTCCTCCTTACACGAGGCATCACAACAACGTTCCACCAGGCAACGCCGGTCAACTGCTGTTTGCGTATGAGAAATCCGTTTCCTCATGTCAGCACGTTGTAGGTGTCGCCACCGGCGCCAACCTTGTGTGAATGCTCTGAAAAGCTAATCATTTGCATATCACAGCATCTTCTTCCTGTCGGTTAAATTTCGCGACTGTAGCACGTCATCTTCATGGTGTAGCAATTTTAACGGCCAGTAGTGTATGAAGGCGGTATGTAACAAACAAACCTGTCATGGCTCAGCACCAAACACTTATCTCTATCCGCCACCCTACCGGTACCTCCGTCCTTCCTTCCAAATACTGCAGTTGGTCTCTTGGATATTTGCTCAAACTGATTATTTTAGAGGAAAATGTGCAGCATACTGTGAAAAACAGCTTATTCCCAGAATACAGATGTGTAGCTTGACGACGACGTGACCATAAAGTACCACAAGGATTTATAACCATTTTCCTATATCTTTTTCGAAGGAATTTTTCGGGGAGATAAACTGTGTTAGGCAGTGGGCGAGTGGGAGCGAAGCTAAGTGATGGGAGCGAAGTTAAGTGATGGCAGAACACCCTTGGGCATAGGTTACAAGCGTAAGCAATGAGTTTGTCTCCTCACATACGCACCAAGATGTGAAAAGCGTTCAAGTTATGAAATGTGTCACTTTTTTACCACTAGATTGTATAAAAGCCGCGAATATCTGTTTCCTTCCTTCACTGCTGTTCAGGGTGCGCGATAATTGTTGTTCATACCATTTTATTCCTCCTTCCAGTTGTCCTTTCACCATAGATGAGTGGTCAGCGTGTCTGAATGCCTTGTAAAAGACCCGGGTTCCTTTCCTGGTACTGCTACGGGTTTCCTTTAGTCGGAGGGCAGGAAAGGGGTCCACTCGGCATCGTGATGCCATCTGAGGAGTTACTTGACGGAGTAGCGCCTCGGAGGTCTGCTGACTCCATACCGCAACCAGTTTCCCCGTATGGCGAAAGCCGCTTTTTTGTTTTTCTCTCATCTCAACCCACCTATGTCAGCTAGATGCTCAGTCATACTCTCTCGCTACTAGCAGTTATGGATATTCTTCTTTTCCCGATAAGAGTTAAAATGTACTAGGGCAAGGGCTTTAAGCAGCCATTGGGTCCAATGCTAGCAGCAGGGAGAGGGTGCCCGGAAGGCGAGCATCTAGAAAAGGCGAAGCAATCGAACTCCAATAAAGCAAGCGACTGTACAATTTTGGTAAACATTTTTGGAAAGCAGTGATCAATAAATTGTTATATTTTAACTAAAGTTCAGTCTTGATCACGTCATGTATGTTTTAATGATACAGGTGACCGGTTTCGGTTCTTTTTACAAAACCATCATCAGACCCTGGCTCCTTTAGGATGGTAGGCGGAGCTCTCCTCGCTGCTACGCAGTCAACTGATCTGCGTAGCAGCGAGGAGAGCTCCGCCTACCATCCTAAAGGAGCCAGGGTCTGATGATGGTTTTGTAAAAAGAACCGAAACCGGTCACCTGTATCATTAAAACATACATGACGTGATCAAGACTGAACTTTAGTCAAAATATAGCAAGCGACTGTGGTTAACAGCACTCTCGGAAAGCAACCTTTTTTTTTTTTTTTTTTTGTGTGTGTGTGTGTGTGTGTGTGTGTGTGTGTGTGTGAAGCCAATCTTGTTGGGAAAATAGTTTAGAGAACACATTCACTATCTTGGATTAATGTCTAAGCAACAGCATTACATGTATAGTGAGACGACCGTAGTTCACTATGACGCACGTGGTCGGAAGGAACATCGTTAATGTTTGTTTTGCCTACGTTAACACGGTACATCGTAATCCTCCGACATAAAACTTTTACAGTTATACATATATTACAATTTTATATATATGCCATCCACAGAAGTAGCTTTAGATACGATTACGCGGCCTTTTTTCTCTTTGCTGCTACCTTCATGCGTTCCTATTTGATATATTGTGAATGAACAATAAGTGACAGGTGTGATTTGCTGTGAATGAAGGACATCCGTAATTGTGCAGCAGAACACATATATGCGCTAAAGCGTTCTGAAATGTCTGTTCTTTTGAGAGGCATAGAAAATTTAATCAACATGGCCTGTTTGTTTGCAGCGTAATCTTACTCTTCTACTGCTACATAACACGAACCATATACACACATCAAAAAACGTTTTGCATCACCCCAGTTTCCAGAACTCCTGTAGAATGACGTTGACTATGGATATTGTATCACAGACACAGTCCCTTTGACTGTTCAGAGATGCTGTGCTGCTGGTCCCGGCGGAGGTTCGAGTCCTCCCTCGGGCATGGGGTGTGTGTTTGTCCTTAGGATAATTTAGGTTATGTAGTATGTAGGCTTAGGGACTGATGACCTTAGCAGTTAAGTCCCATAAGATTTTACATACATTTGAACATTTTTTTGTTGTTGTTCAGAGATGTCACTAACCGCGCCCAAAGACGTAAACAACCATGCATGAGCAACGCCTATTAGACGGAGGGGATCCGAAAGCCGATCAGTTACAGTCATTCCACCAGGAAGGAGGAACACGGCTCGTGTTGTCTGTAATTCAACCATCCCTAGACGCTCAATACCGCGGTTCGATCGCGTCCGCATTGTTACTTTGTACCGGGAAGGGCTCTCAACAGATGAAGTGTCCAGGCGTCTCGGAATGAACCAAAGCGATGTTGTTCGGACATGGAGAAGACACAGAGTGACATGAACTGGCGATGACATGCCTCGCCTAGGCCGCCAAAGGGCTACTACTGCAATGGATGACCGCTGCCTATGGATTATGACTCGGAGGACAGAGACAGCAACGTCACCATGTTGAATAATGCTTTTCGTGCAGCCACAGGACGTCGTGTTACAACTCAAACTGTGCGCAATAGGCTGCATGAAGCGCAACTTCACTCCCGACGTCCATGGCGTACTACATCTTTGCAACCATGACACCATGAAGCGCGGTACAGATGGGCCCAACGACATGCCGAATGGACCGCTCAGGATTGGCATCACGTTCTCTTCACCGATGAGTGTCCCATATGGCTTCAACCAGACAATCGTCGGTGACATGTTTGGAGGTAACCTGGTCAGACTGAACGCCTTAGACACACTGTCCAGCGAGTGCAGCAAGGTGGAGTTCCCCTGCTGTTTTGGGGTGGCATTATGTGGGGCCGACGTGCGCCGTTGGTGGTCTTGGAAGGCACCGTAACGGCTGTACGATACGTGAATGCCATCCTCCGACCGACAGTGCAACCATATCGGCAGCATATTGGCGAGACATTCGTCTTCGTGGACGACAATTCGCGCCCCCATCGTGCACATCTTGTGAATGACTTCCTTCAGGATAACGACATCGCTCGACGAGCGTGGCCAGCATGTTCTCCAGACATGAACCCTATCAAACATACCTGGGACTGATTAAAAAGGGCTGTTTATGGACGACGTGACCCACCAACCACTCTCAGGGATCTACGCCGAGTCGCCGTTGAGGAGTGGGACAATGTGAACTTGTGGATAGTGTGCCACTGCTAATACAAGCGTGCAAGAGGACGTGCTACTGGGTATTAGAGGTACCAGTGCGATTCCCGTCGGGGTCAGGGATTTTCTCTGCCTCGTGATGACTGGGTGTTGTGTGATGTCCTTAGGTTAGTTTGGTTTAAGTAATTCTAAGTTCTAGGGGACTGATGACCACAGATGTTAAGTCCCATAGTGCTCAGAGCCGAGGTACCAGTGTGTTCAGCAATATGGACCACCACCTCTGAAGGTCTCGTTGTATGGTGGTACTACATGCAATGTGTGGTTTTCATGATCAGTAAAAAGGACCAAAATGATGTTTATATTGATCTCTATTTCAATTTTCTGTACAGGTTTGGGAACTCTCGGAATCGAGGTGATGCAAAACCGTTTTTGATGTGTGTAAAGGGTGAACCAGATCTTCACCGACAAAGTTTCAGAGGTTGTTCAGGGTCTTCTGAATATTTTAATATAAGGGACCCACGGTGGGCGGCAGCTCGTTAAAGACAACAGTTTATGATTTATCTGGTTCGTTACCGCAGTCACTCTTATCTTTTCACAACAGTGAAGGAGCCGGTAACATGCAGTAACGAAAACGTACGACTCACAACACAGACTAACCTGACAAGCTTCAGATGAAACACGTATACTTTTATCACCGTGTGTTCAGCCTGTTCTGTCAGTGTGCAGTACAGCATTAACAAATGCATAATTGTTCCCTTGGAGGTATTGTTCAAAATATCGACTACCATCATCACGGCAGTATGTAGATGGACTGCCTTACACGCTCAAAAATGCCAGGGGTTCGGTGCACTACTTCCACGGCTGCGATAATCCTAGCAACCAGGTCCACATCAGTATCGATATGAGTCTCGTAAGTAAGCGAATGGAACAAATTGCTCACCGAACAAGACGTAGCACACAGCACTGACATTTGCACTGTTGTGCTGTATTTTCAGTGCTCTACTACTACGCCGCTAATTGGGGCAAGATGCCAAAGGGAATGCATTAACTCTGCGAGCCGCAGAATATCTTAGGTCCCTTATGCCACTCTGTAAGGTTGTCGGTGGTATTCTGGTTCACACTGTGTATGCGGTACCAGCCCCAATACCATATAACCTGGTACTCGGCTGAAAAGAAATGAAGCTCTCTAATAAGTCATATCTCAAACTCTACAGCTTGGAGTCGCATTTCGAGCTGTCAGTCAGGGAATTAAGCGTATAGTCTTGTGTTTTATTGCTCCGCAGCTGTGCTTGGTTTGCTCTATGAAATCCCATCTTGCACTGCTTGCTGTTTACCGTGTCGTGTTGTACTTATTCATGGTAGTCAATGAAAGTTATGTGAGCTCTCTTTTGTTCCAAGTGTCATACTTCATAATAGCTCACTGGATATTTCTCAGAGAGAAGTTTTCAATAGTCGATACGTTAGGCGACAGAGGTTCTGAGTACAAGCAATGCGATCTTTGGTTGTTAGCAGTACTCTAGTTGCCGTATAGTATTCAGTGAGAAGCAAGCGAGAGAGTCTGCTGCTGGTCACGCTGCTCAGCCGTCTGGAAACGTCTAGCACAGCACAAAAGTGCAAATGCAGAGGGTGTTACTTGTCGGAAATATGATTTTGTAAAGATTGTTTTGAGAAGTGTGAAGATATTCCGGTAATCAAGAGTTTGAAAAAGGCAAATATTAAACATGATTTTTTCGTTACTGATTTGGGTCAGTCAGTTTGGTTGTCAAATGGTTCAAATGCCTCTAAGCACTACGGGACTTAACATCTGAGGTCATCAGTCCCCTAGACTTAGAACTACTTAAATATAACTAACCTAAGGACAACACATGCATCCATGCCCGAGGCAGGATTCGAACCTGCGACCGTAGCAGCCGCTTGGTTCCGGACTGAAGCGCCTAGAACCGGCCGACCACAGCGGCAGGCGCCGTTTGGCTGTCGAAACGTGATTAAACGACGTTACCTGGTCACATAGTTTGGACTCGGAGTTACACTGCCGTACCATTTCATTAAATAATTTCGTGTTTCAGTCATATTTTTTAGAAAGTAAAAAAATGCAAATGTCGTGTGACACGGGCCTCCCGTCGGGTAGACAGTTTGTCGGGTGCAAGTCTTTCGATTTGATGCCACTTCGGCGACTTGCGCGTCGATGGTGATGAAATGATGATGTTTAGGACAACGCAACACCCAGTCCCTGAGTGGAGAAAATCTCCGACCCAGCCGGGAATCGAACCCGGGCCCTTAGGATTTACATTCTGTCGCGCTGACCACTTTTTTTTTTTTCCTTCGTTAGAGTTGGGTGCAAT
Organism: Schistocerca serialis cubense; assembly: GCF_023864345.2. Taxonomy (NCBI): domain Eukaryota; kingdom Metazoa; phylum Arthropoda; class Insecta; order Orthoptera; family Acrididae; genus Schistocerca; species Schistocerca serialis. Next base: position 156,094,347 of record NC_064642.1, read on the forward strand.
TGTTCGTGGTGGACGTCCCCTGACGCCCATTGAAGTTCGTTATTGATCCATTCACTCAGTTTTTTTTTATTACAGAGGGCAGATAACCCTCTGACCGAACACGCTGAGCTACCGTGCCGGCGTCCACTCAGCTACCGGGGGTGGACATTTAGGAAGAGATTTTTGTAAAGATAGTTATAACTGTTTACGTATGAGGTTCCTATTACAATTTTGAACGCTAGTCTCCTTTCAATCATTCAGTAAGTTTAGTTTCTTTCACGAAAATTTTGTTTTGTAATTGTGTGTCGCCGCATTGCACTGAGTGCAACACAGTCACTCAAACTAAAGCATGGAGTCCTTATCACAGCTGTTGTTCTTTGCATTTCTCTTGACAATAGCCGACCGCTGTGGCCGAACGGTTCTAGGCGCTTCAGTCTGGAACCGCACGACCGCTACGGTCGCAGGTTCGAATCCTGCCTCGGGCATGGATGTGTGTGATGTCCATAGGTTAGTTAGGTTTAAGTAGTTCTAAGTTCTAGGGGCTGATGACCGCAGATGTTAAGTCCCATAGTGCTCAGAGCCATTCGAACCATTTTCTCTTGACAATATTTTTCTGTAGCTGGTCTGCTGCGGCGCTGTGTTTCAATATTCATCGCTTTCGAGCAGTACCGAGTTTCCGTTGCCATAGAGTAAGTCATGAAGATTTGTTGGGACCAATTTAACATCACTGTTAGGTCACAATAAAATCATTCACAGTTAAGCAATGCATTCCAAGATATTCTTCAGGGTCTGTTTAGGAAAAGTTGGGTTTGTAATTTTTTCCGAATTTTTACTCAGTTTTGTGTGTTGGAACTGCGGCACATATACAGTGATGTCACGCGTTGTAGCACTGTTCACTGCACTGCACAATACAGTATTTCAGAGGATAGTGCCTTTAGTATACAGTTTTAGGTTTTCCAAATATTTATGGCAAAAGTGTCCGCCCCTGGTAGCTGAGTGGTCAGTGCGACGGAATGTCATAACTAACGGCCCAGGTTCGACTCCCGGCTGTGTCGGAGCTTTTCTACGCTCAGGGACTGGATGTTGTGTTCTCCTTATCATCATCATTTCATCCCCATCGACACGCAAGTCGCCGAAGTAGCGTCAACTCGAAAGACTTGCACCAGGTGGACGGTTTACCCGACGGGAGGCTCTAACTAAATGGCCTGGTAAAAGTTAAATGAGATACAGTTACACAGTTACTAATGGATTTGGCGATCCTTTTAATCAGAATGTGTTTACGTAAGTACACCACTTACATTGTTCAGTTTCACCTTATGACATAAGCGCACAGGAGGGTTTAGAATAGGAAACCAGTTTACAGTTTACATATTTACAGTTTACAAACACAACAACAAACTATAATAATTTCAATAAAGATGCAGTGCTTGAATAAATACTCTCTCAGGATAGTACAATACATGTTCTCAAATTTTATGAACTCGAAAACTCGGCTATGGGGTCTGCTAGATACTCGGGATATTGTCGGTCTTCCTGTAGACACCATACCTCATACTCCTCGTCCGGTTTCTAGCTACAAATGGTGTTTATTCTGAACGCTAGAAGGCGGCAGTAGTAATTTTACTTCACAATACGCATGTAGAAGACCGAGACAATTGTGGGCGTGTGCAGCGGGTCATCGTGCACGGGCGTAAGAATGGCTGAGTCGCCGCGTAAGGTCGGAAGTGCTCGCAGCAGGGAGGCCGCAGGCGCGGAATGCGCCGCTCGCGGACGCGGCTCTCCGCTTCCTGCGTCCGATCATTATCGTCCCAGAGAATGCAGCCGCGCAGCAGCACAGCACGTCGCTGACAAACTAACTGCTCTCCCTCTTACAAGCGGCCTGCCGTCAGATAAGCAACAAGAGGCGTAGTACGTCTCGAGAGTAGTAAACGTAGCCCCACCAACAATCGTGCTCTTCACTTAGCCACGAAAAAGTGTGTGGCACTTAAGTAGAGTCGCCGTACAGCAGTCAGCAAGGAACCGCAAACATCAATGCGAAGCTTAGTTACTACTTACTAATAAATATGTCAAGTCGGAATGAAAACAATTACGTTGCAAAGTTACACTACTGGCAATTAAAATAGCTACACCACGAAGATGACGTGCTACAGACGCGAAATTTAACCTACAAGATGGAGATGATGTGATATGCAAATGATTAGCTTTTCAGAGCATTCACACAAGGTTGGCGCCGGTGGCGACACCTACAACGTGCAGACACGAGGAAAGGTTCCAACCGATTTCTCATACACAAACAGCAGTTGACCGGCGTTGCCTGGTGAAACGTTGTTGTGATGCCTCGTGTAAGGAGGAGAAATGCGTACCATCACGTGTCCGACTTTGATAAAGGTCGGATTGTAGCCTATCGCGATTGCGGTTTATCGTATCGCGACATTGCTGCTCGCATTGGTCGAGATCCAATGACTGTTAGCGGAATATGGAATCGGTGAGTTCAGGAGGGTAATACGGAACGCCGTGCTGGATCCCAACGGCCTCGTATCACTAGCAGTCGAGATGGCAGGCATCTTATCCGCATGGCTGTAACGTATCGTGCAGCCACGTCTCGATCCCTGAGTCAACAAATGGGGACGCTTGCAGGACAACAACCATCTGCACGAACAGTTCGACGACGTTTGCAGCAGCATGGACTGTCAGCTCGGGGACTATGGCTGTGTTTACCCATGACGCTGCATCACAGACAGGAGCGCCTGCGATGGTGTACTCAACAACGAACCTGGGTGCACGAATGGCAAAACGTCATTTTTTAGGATGAATCCAGGTTCTGATTACAGCATCATGATGATCGCACCCGTGTTTGGCGACATCGTGGTGAGCGCACATGGGAAGCGTGAATTCGTCATCGCCATTCTGGCATATCACCCAGCGTGATGGTATGGGGTGCCATACGTCTCTGTCACCTCTTGTTCGCATTGACGGCACTTTGAACAGTGGAAGTTACATTTCAGATGTGTTACGAGCCGTGGCGTTACTTTTCATTCGATCCCTGCGAAACCCTACATTTCAGCAGGATAATGCACGACCATATGTTGCAGGTCCTGTACGGGCCTGTCTGGATACAGAAAATGTTCGACTGCTGCCCTGGCCAGCACATTCTCCAGGTCTCTCACCAATTGAAAACGTCTGGTCAATGGTGGCCGAGCAACTGGCTCGTCACAATACGCCAGTCACTACTCTTGATGAACTGTGGTGTCGTGTTGAAGCTGTATGGGCAGCCGTACCTGCACACGCCATCCAAGCTCTGTTTGACTCAATGCCCAGGCGTATCAAGGCCGTTATTACGACCAGAGGTGATTCTTCTGGGTACTGATTTCTCAGGATCTATACACCCAAATTGTCTGAAAATGTAATCACATGTCAGTTCTAGTATAATATATTTGTCCAATAAATAACCGTTTATCGTTTGCATTTCTTCTTGGTGTAGTAATTTTAATGGCCAGTAGTGTATTTAATATCAGTGACGCATTTCACCCTTTTGGGGCATCTTCAGACTGCGTGAAAGTAGCTGGACGTGCAAGTCATTCGTCATAAAGCTATACGAAATGGAAAAATGGACGCAACAGTAACTGGGTATGTAAAAGTAGCTGGAAATGTAACCCATCGATTTCACATTTTACACAGATTTATGAGGGATGCTTTACATATGCAGCTACTTTTACACTATCTGATGATGCCCCAAAAGGGGCAAAATTTGAGCCGTGCGTGGGTCGCAGTCATGCCGTTTATTGCTCGTCATCTTGTTTTTCTGGTTCTGTTGCCTCGTTTTTTTTAATTCGATTTACTGGCGTCACTAGTTTGCTGGTTTGCTTGCCCGTGAGTGGCAGCAGCAGCGCTTATCGATAATGGCACTGTTGTACCATCTCTGGAGTATTTCCGGGTCGTCATGTGTCTGGAGTTGAGTTGGGGAAAGGAGCGCCATTGAGGCGGACAGCCAGTACTTGCCGACCGCTGGCCACACCCATGAACTGTCCGACGGAAGGAGACTGGAGGGGCAACGACCGCCGGTTGGTCGTTCGGTTGGTCGTCTCATTGGGCAACGTGTATTTGGTCTTTTGACCATTTCTGTTCGTCGTCAGTTGGTCATCTTGCCTGACGTGGATCGGTTCGCTCCTCGTGCAGAGATGTCGTCGCAGTTGGGCAAGAGTTACCTTTGCATGGTTGGGTCCGAACCAGTGTGTCCGGGTTGCTGTGTCTCCGAGTTCTGGACATCGAGATGAGTCGGGTTCGAGGTGCAGTGAGCTTCGGACAGCGAAGACTAACCTGACCGTTGCCGACACGTATAATTGAGTGGGGACGACCTTGGTTGGTCGTCTCATCGGACAACGTGTATTTGGTCGCCGACAGGTTAATGGAAACTGTGTGTGTCGACTTGTCATTTCTCCCTGTTATCCCACAGTGATTGCTTTAAGGATTGTCGGAGTTGTTGGTGCAAGTGTTTACGTGGAACTGTGTGTAGCTTCTGTGATTTCCACTGAGCAGATGAATGCTGTTTGCGTACTGGAGTAGGCACTTGGTCGGTTGCGATGGAGCAGCGAGGAGGTCTCCACAGAGTGAGGGCAGGCCGGGGCCGCTGGCGAGAGCTGCAAAGTTCGTCGCCCACCGAACCTGCATACTGGAGTTGAGTAATCAGTGAGCCAGTTGTGAAATCTCAACTGCTGTGACATCACTTCGTTGATTGCTGGTTGTTGCTTCCTGGGCTGTTCCCGCAAGCAGCACTGTGATGGTGTGCTGGAGTCGGCAAAATTTTGCAGCCATCTTCCTGTATGGTGTTTAACTTTTGAAATGATTAGTGAAGTGCACTAGCGGTGTCTTCTGTCTTGTGGCCGTTAACGTTCCGGTTACCTGCACTGGTCGTCAGCGCAGTTTTCCGGCAGTGTGTTTTCCTCGCCGTGTTGATGCTGCTGGCACAGCGTGTAGTTCGACAGCTTGATGTTGTTCTCCCTTTTCTTTGGTGGTTATTGTGCCTTGACTGTGTTTAGACGCCAATTATTAAGACATAGTCCTGCTGCGATCCTCGTCCTCGCTGATATTTTTGGTTTTCGTCCTCTTGGTTGGGTGGAAGGGAATTGATTAGGTTGTTGGTTGGTTCTTCAGCCGTCCATAGGTCGTGCTGCCACCAAATTATTTAGCGTTACGCTTGGCTGCCTGTCTCACCTAAACTGTTGGGGATTTTCTTTTGTCACAAGTTCCGTGCCAGGCCTTTAGGCGTGTATTAATTTTGTCTGTTCTATGTTCAGTATATGGCCTTCGGCTGAACCTTATGTGAAGTATTTTAAGATTAGGCCTTCAGCTGTGTTTTATTTAAAATTCTTGTTTGCTCTGTATTTAGGCCTTCAGCCGCATTTGTTTTAGAATCTGTGGCTTTCAGCTGTAATGTGTAAATTCCTGTCTGTAAGGTTTCTCTTTAATTATCTTGTATTCTTAAAATGACCTTCAGCTGTAGTGTGTAAATGGTTATCTTAAGGTATGTCTTTATTTTGAATAATTGTTTGGACCTTCAGCTGTCAAGATATTTCAACTTTTCATAAGATGGTTTTCTATTTTACTGTGTAAATGCTTGTCTTTAAAGGTTGCCTTTTATTGTATTGAAAAATTATTGGGCTTTCAGCCGATGAATTAATTTAAATTTTATTGGCTTTTAGCTGAGATTTGTAGATGCTTGCCTTTTAAAGAATTTCCTTTGCGGCCTTCAGCCGTTTCTCTAAATCCGAGTTTTAAAAGGAGTTATTTAAACTTTATTACTGAGAAGTTATCTGGGCCCTCAGCCGTGAATTGATTCTTGTTTTTTTTTTTTTTTAAGAGAAAACTGTGCACTGGTTTTGTGGAATAAAGTTGTGTGTTCTTGTGTAACTAGCAGTAACCGATCTTGGCCCCTTTCCACAACCTCATCCGCTCTGTCCTGCGAAAACAGATTTCAGAATTACTTCGAAACCAAGACTGTTTCTATTCTGAAATAATTCGAAACTGATTGCTGTAGCATCATGCCAAAATATATCAAGTATGTACAGCACTCAGGACTTCAGAGTCTTGAAACAAAATTAATTTCTTTTCTAAGTCGTCAGCTTCTTCGACGTGGTGATTCCCTAGATCGTGTACTATCTAGCGATAAGCTTTCCACCATTACATACACTGTGTTACATGGCAGTTTTCCCTAAGACAGTCACACACCAGATTTCACAATTCACTGAGGTGACAAAAGTCATTAGATAGCGGTACGTACATACGCAGATGGCGATTGTATCGCACACACAAGGTGTAAAAAAAACAGTGCTCTGGCGGTGCTATCATTTGTACTCAACCGATTGATATCAAAGAGCTGCACGACGGGAATTACCAGACATTGATCATGGAGTGGTCGCTGGAGCTACACAAGTGGGACATACCTTTTCGGAAATCGTTACGGAATTCAGTATCCTGCGATCCACAGCTTCAAGAGTGTGCCGACAATACCATATTTCAGGCATTAACTCTCGCCACGGAAAACGCAGTGGCCGACATCTTCACTTATAGACCGAGACCAGCAGCGTTTGCGTAGAGTTGTCAGTGCTAACAGACAAGCAGCACTGAGTGAAATAACCGCCGAAATCAATGTGAGACTACGACGAATATATCCGTTAGGAGAGGGCGGCAAAATTGGGCGTTAATGGGTTATGGCAGCAGAAGACCAACGCGAGTGCCTTTGCTCATAGCACGACATGGGATGCACGACGAACATATCCGTTAGGACAGTGTAGCGAAATTTGGCGTTAAATGGCTATGGTTGCAGACGACCGATGCGAGTGCCTTTTCTAAGAACACACCATCGCCTGCTGCGCCTCTCCTCTCGGATCGCAACCATATCGTTTGGATCCTGTCACTGGAAAACCATGGCCTGGACAGCTGAGTTCCGATTTCAGCCGGTAAGACCTGATGGTAGGGTTAGTGTGTACCGCAGACCCTACGAAGCCAAGGGCACAAGTTGTCAACAAGGCATTTTGCGAGCTGGTAACCGCTATATAATGGTATGGGCTATGTTTACGTGAAATGGACTGAGTCCTGATTACGTTCGGCTACTTAGAGACCATGTGAAGCCATTCAGTGGCGTTATGTTCCCAAACTATGATGGGATTTTTGTGGATAACAATGCACCATGTCACTGGGCCACAATTGTTCGCAATTGGTGGGAAGAACATTTTGGACAATTCGAGCGAATGATCTAGCCTCCCAGATCGCCTTACATGAATCCCATGAAACGTTTATAGGACGTAATCGAGAGATCAGTTCGTGTAGAAAATCCTGCATCGGCAACACTTGCGCAGATGTGGATGCCTATAGAGGCAGCATGGCTCAAAATTTCTGCTGGCGACTTCCAACGACATGTTGAGTCCATGCCAAGTCCATTGCTAGGCTAGCTGGGCAATAGGAGGTCCGACAAGATATTAAAAGGTATCCCAGGACATCCGTCACCAGAGTGTAGTACAGGCTCGTCCCCTTGATCAGTGTAGTCTTTTTCTTACGCTGCTTCATAATTGTAGATAATGTTCAGTACCACCAGTGACTGACCAGTTTAATTGCCTTGCTCTCCCTTCTCTCTTATTACAGTGAGGGACTGTAAAGTTGAAAGTCTTCGTGCTGGCTGAGTAAAGACAGACGTTTTGTCAAAAGGGACAGGCTGGACCATAAACGTGCTAAGAGTAAAAAGCTAATTTCAGCCCACGTAGCAAACAGGGCATTCACATCCGTCATCCCTCGCACTCTAGCCATTTCACAGGGACTGCGAGCAGCCGAAAAAAACAGTATGGTTCGAAGAATCCTTTTAGAAAGACAAAAGTGAAACCGGGTGTCGCTTGCCAGAGGCCAGCGTGAGAAAGACCGTTGCCTCAGCAGCCACGCTACAGATGAATTTTCCGTTTAAACTTTTAGAAACAAGCACTCCTGTTGCTTCATACTCTTGTCGTCTGTACCGTGTGCTTTCTCGTTCATACCTATGTGTAAGCCTTTAAATAGGTCCGCTTCAGAATCGTATCATGGAGTGGGAGAAGCCTCCTGGTTTCCTCCCCACATCGCAGCACAACTGGTCAATAATAACGAAATTAACAAGAGGAGCCTGTTTACCTTGCTACTAAAGTATTACTGGATGGAACTCACAGTGTCTGTTACAGTTCGCTTCAGAATCATATTGTGGGGTCGGAGAAGCCTCCTGGAGAAGCACAACTGGTCAAAAACAACGAAAGGAAGAGGAGCCTGTTTACCTTGTTACTAAAGTATTACTGGATGGAACTCACAATGTCTGCTACTATTGGCCGACGAGATTCTGACAGGGGCAGCCAAGTTTGAGTGCTAGGAAAGGGAACACTTGATGCTGGGCACGGAATAATGACTTGACTCTTTCAGATAATGGTGTAAAGACTTGTTATCAGGCAACGCATGAGATGAGCTTTGTTGTCATGAAGAAGGATGTCTTCTCTCTGGCACTGATTACAGAAGTGAACTGAACTCAGATTTTTCAGCCATTACTGTCGCTGCCTTCTGCGGTCTCGCTACACGTGTTTGGTAAGAATGGTCCAGCGTTGCAAAAACCGGTGTGACAGGGGCGCGGTATTAGTCAACTTGTTTCAGGAGGCATATGCACAGCTCTAACATTTTACAGTCAGCTGGTTGCTTTCGTTACGCACTTTTTTTCGATCTTACTGGTATTTGTACCCATTTTTTCCGTGATCTTTTTGTAATCAGCTAACTACTCTTGCAGTCACGTGTCGTATCCACGAAATACTCTCAAAATTATGCTTTTATTGTGCCTACGCGCTTGTGACGGGTTAAATTTTACATTATAATCCTTTGTCCTATTGTAAAAGGTTCATTCAGTTATACCACTGTTACCATGTTTGCGATGTGGCGTAGTGTGAAGATAACATAGAGGCTAATATAGATTTTTTTCCTTTTTACTGTTTTTTCTTTTATGTCTCTCCTCCTTTATTTTCATCATACATTGAAAAGGTTATTTTTCACAATGAATTTTGTAAATTTAGTTCTTGGTATAATCGTGTTTCTGTTTACCTATTCTTGTTGTTATGAGTGTGACTGCCATTTTAAATTATTCTGATGTTCTATACCTTTTTATTTGTTAACATTATATTTGAATTCATTTTATATGGACAGAGTGATATGAAATTTTGATTGTGTATAAAACTGTAAATCGATGTAATCAGAATCTTCAAAAGTGTTATGTGAGTCGAGATGTATGAGCAATTTACTCACACTGAGAGGTCGATGGAGAAAGCATCAGCAAAGCGTCATGAGCGAGAAGAAAAAATCTGAGGAGATTGTCGTGCTGTGCATATACTGCTATACACTGTGTTCGTGGTCGGCGAGAAATATTAGTGTTTGGATAGTGCTACATTTATGATCACGGTGTGTACCATAGTTAAAGACCTAGTGACTTTACGCTTCGCGATGCTCATTTGCCGGAACTGTGACTGGACCCATTACATGTAAAACTTTGATATGGAGGCCAGAAAGCTATGTGCACGCAATAAAGGCACTTTTTTCGATTATAGACTGCACGAAGTGTTTATGCATACCACGGACTGTGGAACTAAACAGGAAATATAGTTACACGTTTTCACGTCGTATATTGATACGAAGAACTTTCAATGCTGATGTACTATGTGCTGATTGCCGTGTAACTGAACTGATCACGGTATTGATTGTTCGGTGAATAAACAGGGACACATGCATCATGTTGGAAATGACTTGATTTAATATCGTAGTGCTGACAGATATACTGTGAAAAGTACCGCGGCGTGATCGAACCTAAAAACTGCCGCTAAAGTGTGTAACAAACTTTATGACATCAGGTTACGTCACGCTATATTGGAAAGACTAGTGTTTTGTGTTCGTCGTTACATGCAGCTACACAGACTGGAATTAATTCTGCAAATATCAAGCGTTTCGCTTAGATTTGTTACAGATGCCCACCATCAAGGAGCTCACAAGACTATAGCAATTATTGGATTACACGCTCAAGGATCTTGAACTAACGCCGCGGGTGTTGACGACTCGCCAGCAGCATCAGTTAAATGGAACTGCCTTGAAGGATCATTGACTAAGAGACACGATGAACTGCATCGTTCTTATATAGGAACAACAATAACTTGGTCGTTCGTTTTAAGTGATTTTAAATTGTCACATTGTAATACTATTAAGCTTTATTTTAAAAAAACGTTCAAAACAGTATTTAAAACATGGTTTCATTCATTTACTTATTTCTTTTCTTAACCATAATAACTTAACAAACCTATAAATTTACAAACCATAGTTACCAATACTAATGAGATAAGAGTTAAACAGTTTTGGTTTCTTTTCATTTGCTTTTAATTACCAATGCTTGTTTATGTATGTAGTCTGTGTTCACTGACTTTTTGCAGGTATTGTTGTTGTGCACTTAATCTCGTACGAATTATTGAGCTCTACTGATGAATTTTACGCACTATGCATTATTCACCACACGTCTCGAGTTGTTCAGTTTGTTCAGAAGAATATTTCGCCAGCGGTAATCTGTTTGATTTGGTGCTAATGGGCGACCATTCATAATGTTGTAGTTTTTGGGTAATTACTTGCATGTGTGAATGTAATATTCAGCCAAACAGATGTGAGTATTACTGTGATCCAGTTAACTTAAACTTTCTGGGCGCAGTAAATTTAGGGAAGACAGATCGTAGTACTGTGAGTCCGATTAATGGAACATGATCGCTTCTAGGTCAGTCGGCGTTCGAGGAGGTGCTACTTCGTATGATTCTGTTACATTTTGTGATATCCTCTGATCTGTTATCACCACAATGGGATCCACATTTTCATACCTGATTCGGAAACCCCTAATAATAATCATTTCTGTAAGATGTTTCCATTTGTATAACCTTATCACATCAATTAAATTAATTTGCATGATCCTTTGGGGTACTTCTCTCTAGGTCACATGAGTCTGGACTACAGAATCGAGGGGTACGCTAAACAGCACACAGGCAACATCTCACAACACATAAAAATATTATGTAATCTGTTTTTGATGTTCAAAACTTCATTCTTTCGATTCTTCTGTGTTACTTCTTGTGGCAAGATAGCTCTCATCCCTGGCTACTTTTATAAAACAGATCTGATGATGGTCATTGTAGACCGAAACCTGTAATCTGTTAACAAAAAGTTTGTGACCATAGACGTAAATAAAAGGAGACTTTTCAAATGTTCCAATAACTTTCTTTTCACGTGGGAAGAGTTTTCCACGTATATCGTTCTTTTACCATTTCAGCACATTTTCATAATATACTGTACTTTGTAAGGTCAGTGTGTGTGTTGACTCTGGAATGAGGAATCTGATCTTAAGTCTCGATATCTATGTTTGGCAGAATAGATTCTGTAGCAGTCCGAAGGAAGGAGAAATCTCTCCAGTTTCGAATAGAAGTTTTGAATTTCCTATAGTCACTCAGTTTTTTGCAGGGTGTATATCCAACAGCACAAGCCACACTCTGGTGTGTGCTGAAGGGTGCGTAGTACAAGAAATCATTCCATCCGAGTCAATCTTCTCTTTCTGTTTTGATCTCGGATGGTGCTCGCAAAGAAAATGTATCACAAATTTGTTCAATATCATCTTAGAGTCCCCTATCTTACTTTTTTAAGTATTTATTTATTTATATACTCGAATAACCCTTTTAGAGTGTACGTCAAATCAGCTTTGGCTTTGATGCTTTGTGTTTAAATTTCTTTGCTCCCGGACTTCCTTAATTTTTCTAGTGTGTCGCTCCTTTTATTCCCTGCTCTACTTCCCTCTGTTTGCTGACCTTTTCCTTTCCTGAAAACCTGCTGTGTTTATTCTTTGAAGTCTTCCGTTATTTACGAAGTCCATTCTAATTATGGTTTTTTCATATCTTGGCGATTTCAGTGAATCATTGATTTAGATATGTAGCTGTCTTGTGATTTGAAGATCTGTATGGCTAGTGTGTTATTGTCCATTCGGTATATATCTCCATAGAAGTCTAGTCATTTTGTCCGCATCATATCAGTTAGCTTTCCCATTTTCAAATAGAGCTCTGTGTTTTATCATAGTCCGTATTCAACATTACAATTTCTTTTAGGTCCCAGTTCCTCATAAATCTTCTTTTAACTTTTTCAAGATCCCCAGATCATGCTAGCTTAAGGTTTTCCTCTGCATACCATGCCTCAAGCCTTACCAATGTTTGATTGATTCTTAGTTTGGTTTCCAGGACAAAGAATTTTTGTTGTGTGCTTTTGTGGTGTGAATTGTCCTTCTCATATTCTGTGCTCTATTTTCTGCTGCTCTCTTTGCTTTTGTACTGCTTGTTATCCATTTTCCGGGTTATTTAAATAGATTGTTTTAGACATTACATTTTTATGTGTTTTAAGGTTTTGACAGACGTCAGTGATATTTGTCATGAACTGTCTTTTTCTCAAATGATGTTTTTCTTCCTATTTTGGCAACTTATTTCCGTAGACCTATAATTTGGCACTATCCAGTGGGTCACTAATTAACGCCATTTCGTCTGCAAAATCCAGACAATCTATGGTGAATTAATTTGGATTTCTTCCCAGTTGCACATCCTTAGTACTGATGGATCTCCTTCTTTCTCTCACAACCGTCTCTAATACACAGTTGAAAAAGTAGAGGTGACAAGCCATCTGCTTGTCTTACACATGATTTATTTCAAAAGGTTCTAACAGTTCCGCAATAAATTTTACTTTTTCTGTTATGTTCACTCACGTTTGTTTAATTATTTCTGTGGCTTTATTACTATGTGCGAGTTCCTTTATAACGTTGATTTATGAATTTTAACGATTGAGTCATAGCATATTATAGACACTTTCAAAAATGGCGGAGAGTTTTCTATGAAACAGAATATTATTTATTCAATTAATAGAAGGTCGCATCTAAATCAAGGTTCTTAAATTTTCCTTTCATTAATTTTTTAGTGATGGTTAGCCTATTGATTGTATTGTAACTGTCACCAATCAATAATATCTATGCTATTGCTTCGAAAATTATACAGGGTGAGTCACCTAACATTACCGCTGGATTTATTTCGTAAACCACATCAAATACTGACGAATCGATTCCACAGACCGAACGTGAGGAGAGGGGCTAGTGTAATTGGTTAATACAAACCATAAAAAAAAAAAACACGAAAGTATGCTTCTTAATACAAACTTACGTTTTTTTAAATGGAACCCTGTTAGTTTTGTTAGCACATCTGAACATATAAACAAATATGTAATCAGTGCCGTTTGTTGCATTGTAAAATGTTAATTACATCCGGAGATATTGTAACCTAAAGTTGACGCTTGAGTACCACTTCTCCTCTGTTCGATCGTGTGTATCGGAGAGCACCGAATTACTTAGGGATCCTAAGGGAACGGTGATAGACCTTAGGTACAGAAGGGACTGGAACAGCACATTACGTCTACGTGCTAACACCTTTTTATTGGTCTTTTTCACTGACGCACATGTACATTACCATGAGGGGTGAGGTACACGTACACACATGGTTTCCGTTTTCAATTACGGAGTGGAATAGAGTGTGTCCCGACATGTCAGGCCAATAGATGTTCAATGTGGTGGCCATCATTTGCTGCACACAATTGCAACCTCTGGCGTAATGAATGTCGTACACGCCGCAGTACATCTGGTGTAATGTCGCCGCAGGCTGCCACAATACGTTGTTTCATATCCTCTGGGGTTGTAGGCACATGACGGTACACATTCTCCTTTAACGTACCCCACAGAAAGAAGTCCAGAGGTGTAAGATCAGGAGAACGGGCTGCTCAATTTGTGCGTCCTCCACGTCCTATGAAACGCCCGTCGAACATCCTGTCAAGGGTCAGCCTAGTGTTAATTGCGGAATGTGCAGGTGCGCCATCATGCTGATACCACATACGTGACGCGGTTCCAGTGGGACATTTTCAAGCAACGTTGGCAGATCATTCTGTAGGAACGCGATGTATGTTGCAGCTGTTTGTTACAACACGCAACTGAACGTCGGAGGTTTCAAGCGTCAACTTTAGGTTACAATATCTCCGGATGTAATTAACATTTCACAATGCAACAAACGGCACTGATTACGTATTTGTTTATATGTTCAGATGTGCTAACAAAACTAACGTGATTCCATTTAAAAAAACGTAGGTTTGTGTTAAAAAACATACTTCCGTGCATTTTTGTGTGGTTTGTATTAAACAATTACACTAGCCCCTCTCCTCACGTTCGGTCTGTGGAATCGGTTCGTCACTATTTGATGTGGTTTACGAAATATATCCAGCGGTAACGTTAGGTGACTCACCCTGTATATTGGAAAACCAAATATTTCCAGCGAAAAACATTCGAAATGGAAATTTTTTATAGAGATTTTCTGAACCATAACTGCATTCGCATTCTAGAAGCTTGGAACCTCCCAATTTAAATAAAATATAGTAGAAGTTATTTTCATTTTGTCAGCAAAGTACAGCTGCTCTTGATGACTTCTCCGGAAGATGACGAGTAGAATATATATTAAAACATTTTGTTCACTCGACGCTGTTGCTTGCCTGATCACCGAAAGCTGGCACATAGCCCACTTACAGAAACATCGATTTTAGACCAAGTTGATACACGTTCGATTACTAGACCAATAAGCGAGGAAACTTGTATCCTTATATGTGGTGTCCAGAAATTTCCATTACAGATATATAGGAACTGTAGAGGGTTGTGAGTGCGTAATATTTTGAGTACGTACCAATGTCTTGCAATGTACCGCTTCCATTCTACAACGATTTCAGTTCAAATATTTAAGTCATCCACTTCTGCTCGAGGAACTGAATTAGGTGTAATGTAGTACAATTATGAGGTAAGAGTTCGAAAGGTAATATAAGGAAACACCCATTCATTACTTAAACACATTTATTTGTATTAACACTTAAACATCGTGTGTTTGCATGATATCAAATCAAAAAGTATCCCAGCATACTATACGCACAGAACAGTACTGATGAACTACAACAGAGGCTCGACAAATGTTTCGTCACGTTCCCTTTCGAATTGTTACCTAATAATTGTACTGCATCACGGCGAATTGAATTCGTGAAGCAGAAGTGGGTGAGTCTAACATCTGAACAGCAACCGTTGTAGAACGGAAACAGTACACTTAACGGACATGGTTTACTACGCAAATTATTATGTTCTCACTTCCCCGTTAACCTATCAAATAACTAACTAAAAAACTTTGTGTTCTGCATTACGGCAGGTCTTGTCATGGGGGAAGCCTCGTCAGAGAGGTCCACTGCATGAGCGTCTATGGAAGTGGTTCCAGTGGTGGTTTCCCGTTGCCTTCTACTGATGAGGATGAAATGATAATGAGGACAACACGACACCCAGTCCCTGAGCGGAGAAAATCTCCGACCCGGCCGGGAATCGAACCCGGGCCCCTTGGCGTGACGGACCGCAGCGCGCACCACTTTTATTTTGTTCTATATTGTTCGTTGAATTTGTTCGTGGCAGACGTCCGATGACACCCGTTCAGATTGTTCGTTGATCCGTTCACTCAGTTTTTTTTATTACAGAGGGCAGCTAAACTCTCTGACCGAACACGCTGAGCTACCGTGCCGGCACCACTCAGCTTTCGGGGCGTACAACCTGTTACATCATAATTATTACCAAAGACCTCCTCTATTGTAACTTAAAATGCTATATACTGAGCCTTTTCGAGTACGTCACATGGTTGTACATGCTTTATTGCCGGCCGCGGTGGTCTAGCGGTTCTAGGCGCTCGGTCCGGAACCGCGCGACTGCTACGGTCGGAGGTTAGAATCCTGCCTCGGGCATGGATGTGTGTGATGTCCTTAGGTTAGTTAGGTTTAAGTAGTTCTAGGGGACTGATGACCACAGATGTTAAGTCCCATAGTGCTCAGAGCCATTTTGAACCATTTTTGAACATGCTCTATTACCCAAGGTATAATAATTGTAGATAATCATGGCAAAATATGTCAAATTCGTCAGCAGAATTCTCTTGGTGGGAAAATAAAATTCCCTCTTCCACAAGTGAGCGTTCCGTAACTTCTAAAGATAAAAAACTATTGTACGATAAAGCTCATTGTTATACAGGATTTGTCTGTGTGTGTGTGTGTGTGTGTGTGTGGCGTCTGCACCGTGATTCCTACGGGATTTATTAACTTTTATAAATTCGCAATGATAATAATTGTAGGTTTATAATTTGATACAGACATTCGTACCCAAGAAAGTGACGACTGTCTGACTTGTAAGCCGTGTGAGAGTGGAGCATAACGTGTTTTGGCGAATTTAAAAACTGAAATAGTGACTGGTTATAGTTTCGTTAGTTTCTTTATCTTTTTCATTATCGGTTAAAATAAGTCTTATCGGATTCGACCTGTAGGTAACAGTGTGGTTATGTTTGCTTGCGGTGCTACTTTCACAAGCTGTAATACCATGTCACCAAAAGATACATGACAAAAGTCCTAAAAATAGTGGTCTGTACAGAAAAGGACGAGCGACAGACGCGGGGTGTCGAAGTACGAAGACAGAAACATCAGATATCGACGAGACAAATGTTTGTCTCTGGCTTCGGCTTAACATACTTGTACTAACAGCTGTCTTCAGCTTTAGTTTTGATGTTTTACCTCGTGGCTGGGACTATCTCATGCGACAAACGACCACCTGGATTTCCACTGGAAATAACCGTGAAACGGTGCCCCCCAAGGAACAGTAACCACAAGAGCAGACGTTTGAGATTGTTGGAGAGCATCCGAGTAGTTTTACAGACGTGTAAATAGGCTAATTGGCAAAAAACAAGCTCCTCTTCTTACTCGGACGGCGCATTTGAAAGAGTTAACATTAAGATGTGCATCTTTTATTGGTCGGTTCAGTTCCCAGATCGCGCCGGCAATATAACCTTTCAAGATAACAGAGAAGCCCATAAAAGTTCGAACAGCGCAATTTAAATTACTGAGTATTGTGCCAATAAACATTATCGAGTCAGGAATTTGGTATTTGAAACTGATGATTTTCCCCTTACTTAATTGATACAGCCAAGTCGCCAGTGAACAATCTCGAGAGATATGGACGGAAGGTCATGAATTTAGATATTTAGATATATAAGTTATGTATTTATACTATTGAAATACTTTTCGTATTATTGGGGTGTCCCTTCTTCGTAATAGTCTCCCTGACGTAAATCTTTGTGTGTTTGTGAAATTCAAACGCTTTTCTCTTGGATATAAATTTTCGGAATGTAATGGTTCTTAACAAAATTACAGCGTTCAGTTTTTCTACATACGCTGTTGTACAGTGCATTGCATACACGGCTTCGTACCATTGTAAACCACTCCCTCTCTTCAGCTGCACTCGGGAATTTGGCGCGAGCATAAAGACTTAACCTGGCCTCGTGGTTTCTTAGCGAGGTGTGCAAGAGGGGAAACGCAAGGAGTCGAACTGTTTCGAACAGTGATACTTTAATTTGGCCGCCGGCGTTTCGCGGAAAGAACGCCGTCTTTTCCTCCGAAGACTCTAGGTATAAGATCCCTGCAATCTCTGTAATATTCTCCTACGGACATAGTCTCCTACGGACTCAATCGACCTGCTACCAGTCCAGCTGCACGGATAAGAATTCCGGCAATCTGTTTCTTTAATCAGAACTAAATAGGATCGCAACACTAGCACAATACTTCATAAACATCGCGCACCACAACAAGAAAGTGTTTTCCTCTTAAGAAATACTACTCTTTCAGACATTTCTCCTATTAAGTCGACATCGTTCATCTACGTTACGACATCTGGTTTTACACTTTCGTTGTACTTTTATCGTCCAGGAAAATTACGATTAGGTATACAGTCGCTGTGAGTCATGCGGCATATATTAATACTGTGCTCAAAAAAGTGCTAGCTATTTTCCTGTTGGTCATACTCCTTTATGCATATTCAAGGAAACCTGACACTGACTACAACAATAGTATATTCACCACATACACTTATATTCAGTTTTATTTTCGCCACAAATGCATTTTTTATTAACATTACTAGTACCCGTAACAGTAGCAACCGTCATCATCATATAACCATTTGTACAACGCATTTAACCCATAACCAGTCCAAGGACGACTTCTCGCATGGTTAACACAAAATAGCCAAGCATCTTATAATCATCAGCTGCTTTCTCTGTGAGGTAATGCCTTTGGGTTCATGGTGGGGTAAGTGTGGCGGACAACAGTGTGATGGTAGCAGAAAACTTGTAAGTCAATGCAAACTACATGGCAAAGTGTATCTAGTTAGCATTGTACCACAAGTTAGGGTTTCTTCGAGTTCCTTTGGGGTATTGAGCGCAAAACGATTGCCTTCTTAAATTTCTCTCTATGCGCTGTAATTTTTCTTATATAAATGAGACCCACAGAGTTGAGCAATATTCTAAGCCTATGTGATCATCCCATTTCATATCTAAATTGTGTCACCCAGGTAAATTTACTCGTACGAGCTGACGAATTCTAGTTGTGAATTCCAGTTGTGAATAATTGACATTGTACTCGCAGGATATTATTCAAAAAGATGTTCAAATGTGTGTGAAATCTTATGGGACTTAACTGCTAAGGTCATCAGTCCCTAAGTTTACACACTACTTAACTTAAATTATCCTATGGACAAACACACACACCCCCATGCGCCTAAGACCGCTCGGCTAATCTCGCGCGGCTAGGATGTTACTCTTCTGCGTTCCGTGAACTGTACAGTTTTACATTTCAGTATATTTAAAGCAAGATGCCAAGTTGTGCACTACTTTGAAGTTTGCGAGTTTCACTGATAAATAAAGGTTGACAGTCACTGAAGATCTAGTCATGTGGCTATTTATTACTAACCGTTCCTACTTATCACCGATTTCGTCCCAAATTTATGGTGTATGCGGGGCATGGACAGAAATGAAAATGCCAGAACTTTAACGTCCAAATGGCTAAAGGTTTAGCAAAAAAAATTAGCATTTCATGTGCGGGCTTGGCGGGACATGAGCCGTGTATGTTAACATAGTTTTGGCAGCGGCAGGCGCTGCGGAAAGAGAGTAGGATAGTAGTTCAATAGTCCTGGGGTCGAATACCTCCGTTGAAACCTTTTTATATTCGTTTTTTGTGTTTTATACTGCAAATAAACCTAAAAATACTCAGTATTGTGTATTTACTCAAAATTTCGTGATTGACATGCAGAGGAAATGCAAAGGAAAATTTGGGAGTCCAAATTAATTTGTAGGAAGGAATTGTAAAGCTTGCACCTTAACTTCATACATGAAATTAGCTACTTTTATTATCTTTCAGTCGATAATTTACACGTGCTGGGGTGAAATTCATTGCAAAAACAGGGGAAACAATAATTATCTCGGCATCTTGCACGCCTTATAAACGCCACATTTTAACATTACATTGTTGTATTAAAATGTCTGTTGAGAAACAAACTTGGTTTATATTCATAAAAGATTTTCTCTCCACGAACAGTTTAGCAGCAAATGGTTAAATTGGTGATGATAGCTGGTGATGTACAGTGGACTGTAGAGTATTTTGATGCAGTCCTCTCGGGATGTAATTAGCTTTTCTCCATCGATAAGATTGCAGTTCCAAAGTATCCTTTGCCTTTCCTTTTCATTTCCTTTATGAAAATATTAATAAATGCAATTTAGGTTTATTTACAGTGTAAGTAACGTATCAACTGAAATTTAAAAAATGTAAAAAAAAATTGTGGGTATGAATTAGAACCCCTGACCCTCGTGTTAACGTTCTGTACTCTTTCCGCTGCCCAACCGCTGCCTTGTAATTACGCTAATATAAATGACTCATGCCTCGCCCGTCCTACTTTGTCCAATAGATTGTGTTGCTGAAGATAACTACGATGTCAGCAATTTGAGTGTACTGCTCCCGCAGTCGTTTTTATTTGGTAGTCAAATAAAACACTATCTTGTAACAAATTTGCCTGGTGATATTGTCAATTCAGTCGTATAGAAAATGTCACGTTGCCGTTCAATTACCAATACAGTGGTTACGTTGCAGTGTAATAAACGAATTACTGAGTTGATTACTAATTATTTCCTAAATGTATTCGGACGTTAACTGCATATTACTGGAACAAACGAACGAAAGATTTATTGGATGTAATATCAGCAGTGGTTTTAATCTAGGTGTTGTCCTTAACCATTTCGACGCCATAGGAAGGGATCGAAATGTTGCTAGCATCATTCGATCAGATTTACTAGACTTCCTCAGGGTTGTTGCTGCGCCCGACGTATGCTCCACGGAAGCGTATCAGATCAACACAGTGATGCGTAAGAAAGAGCGTCGTTGCTTTCTGTTTATAAGCAAACAGAGCATAAAATCGGTTTAGAGAGTAATTCAAATGAACAGCTGCAGCTTGCCTGCATCGAGGTTCACACAGTTTTGTTATCAGCATAAGGGCCCGCCTTGCTAGCGCATCATTGAGTCCATCTCAAAAGGATGAAATTGTGTGCTTTTAAAGGGTGGTAAAATCAAAGAATGTCATTTCTTGTCAATCAACTGGAGTCTTCTGGGACGTCATTTTGGAATTATGCAATACCGCTTGAGGGGGGATAGATCATGTCGCCAATTTTAAATTACAGGTAAAATTCTGTTTCCTTATCCAGCTACCGTGTCATCATCTGCGCTAAAGTTTACGGAACGCTGACTGTTTTTGTTGTAATCTTCAGTCCAAAGATGATCTGATACAGCTCTCTGTGCTAGTCTCTACTGAGGAAGTCTCTCCACCTCTGCAAAACTTCCGCACCCTACATCCATTTGAACCTATTTGCTGTATTTTAATTCTTAGTCTCCCGCTACAGTTTTATCCCCCCACATTCCCTTCCATTACCAAACTGACAATCCTTGAACCCTCAGGATATGTCCTATCAAAAGATACCGTCTTTTAGCCAAGTTGTGCCCCTAAATCTCGTTTTTTTTCCTATTCGATTCAGTACTTCCTCGTCTGTTATTCGAGTCACCCACCTAATCTTTATCTGTCTTCTACATCACCGCATTTCAGAAGTTTCTATTCACTTCTTGTCCGACCTGCTTATCGTCCCCTTTTCACTTCCGTACAAGGCCACACACCAGACAAAAACTTTGAGAAAAATTTCCTAATACTTAGACCGACTTTAGATGTTATCAAATTCCTCTTTTCCACAATGAAAAAATGCAAAGAAAAAAGTAAGAGATTTCCGTTAAATAACACAGCGAAAGTCACTAAATTACTAGACACTCCCGCACAATATGAAAACACTATGCCACTATAAAGGACTTCAACTTTTTTTTGAAAATTGTGGTTCATCTTTCTCATGAGATCAATGTTATTTGAAAACAGAACACGTTAATACACTGCATACCGATGTTCACAAATATTATACAAATAGAAACAGTTTTTCATCTGATATTCACTGAATGAATGCTGCAGTTTCTCTAAACCATCTTTCGTTCTTAATTACAAATTCCACGAGAGGGTATGTGCTCAGTAAATGGCATGTAAAAATTACTAAAAGCTTGAATAGTGGATGATTTCAGGGTGCAAACTGAAACGCAGTTCGGTCTTAACAGTTTTTGTGGAGTATGAACACTCCTGTGTACCCAAAAATTATTGTAGGATATCACAGTGAAAAATATCAGCAACAGAAAAGACTACTGTAGCTTTGCAAGGTCAGTGACAGTAGATAGTACACACTATAGCATTCACTTCCTGTCTGATAATCTAAATATTTCTAAGTAAGTTTTCCATTTTTCCATCTTCATTAAAGAAATTTACAATGTTCGAGCTCACTGATTATACGATCATTCTGAAATGGAGAAACTTTAGTTAGGTCGCTTTCCTTATGCTCTCTGTAAAAGTTGTGCTGTCTGCCTTTAGAGCCATATATCCTGCAATGTTTCATTTGAGGTGAAACAGTTCGGTGAATACTTCTTCATTTCCGAACAAACTTTACAGTCTTTTCGAGCTAAATTTGAGCTGCTTGGGTGGTGAACCATCCATTGCCATTTGAGACGTTGGAACAGTTACTGAGTTCATAGGACAAATCTTTCAGCCAGAAGCGGGATGTATGCACTGCTGAAACTTCCGGGCAAATTAAACCTGTGTGCCCGAAAGGGAGGCGAACACGAAAATTCGCCTTTCGTGCGCAGCGCTCTTACCTACTAAGCTATACGGCCACGACTCACATGTTCAGTTCTTTCAGCACCTCTATTCTACCTTCCAAACTCCACAGAAGCCGCCGCGCATGTTTTAATAGACCAGCTCTGCCGGGAGAAACGCGATGTTCCGCGTTCGAATCCACTTCCGGCACACAGTTTTAATCTGCCGGGAAATTTTACCCATTGAATTGATCAGGGCTGGGAAAACGATACTCATGTTCGAACGGGCTCGGGATTTCCCTACACGCGGCAGAGCTCGATGCATTGTCGAGCGCTTTTCGAACTATCACGTGACATTCGACTCTTGCTGTGCAAGTGCAAGCGATTGTCAGAGATTACGAAGTTGCTACAACATCAAGCTATAACTATGCCTCAAATCTGACAATTTCATGAAATGCAGCTGAAAATAGAACTAAATTCTACAACCATAAAAACTCCTATTTTATTTTCTCATGCGGTAAGTATGGATATATAAACGTTTAAGCTAACAATCAAAGGCGTAAATATTGTCCTTCAATAAATATTACTCGACTCTGAAGCAAATACAATATTTTATTTGATTGTTAAACACTGTAATAATTAACCAAGTAAGTTGTAAATGAACGATTGAGCGATTCGATCACTGCTTACATAGCAGAAAAGGCTACCAGTAGTCAGTCAGCAGGAAAAAAGGATCGTAACATCTAGATAAAACAAAGAAGGAAATTAATTATAAATTAAGTGCCTAAGAATGAAAAACTCTAATTAAACTGACCATGAGATCACAAAAATAAATTACAGCGGCAAGACCCCTCGAGGAGATAGTACCGACAGACGTCACTAGGTCACTGAACGAGCAAAAACTTGAGAAGTTGACGGAATTGTGATTGAGTTCTATTTATTTATTTGTCGTTATTCTTACATATGGCCTGCAGTCTAGAAGATCTGCAGTCTGTGTTTTACGTTTATTTTCATTTTTAAAATTCTTAATACATTAATAACGCCAACACTCGTCGTAACACTTTCCAACATTTGTCGTTAAGATTGAGCTGCTCTACATAAATCTAACTAATTCGAATAAATTTAGCTCTTATGATGTTAAATATGGAGATCAGTAAAGAAAAGGTGGCCTGTAGATAGCACTGATTTGTAACTATCTCGTGTAAAATTCAATCACAGTCTGTAGAGAAGGGATGTGTTCGAGTATCTTCCTCTTTTTCTACTTTAAGTGATTCAGAGTGATCGTAGAAGACCAAGCAGAGAAAATAATAACATTAACTTACTTGGGCCTATTTATTATAACTGCTATGCACTCAGGCAAAAATTGTACGCAGTGCTACTTACTTTATATTAGTGACAAGTTAACGAGGACATAAAACAGTAAAGGCTAAACTTTTTGCCTAGGGTGTCTGGAAGTTAACTGGCTTAGAGCAAAAAATTTAGAATCTCCTCGTAGACGTGAAATGCATTTGAACTCAGTTCAGTTCTCTTCGCTTACTTTACGGTGCAAAAACAGCATTATTAACTATGATTTACCTTTTGCAGTTATCAGAGTTGACGTGACGGGAACCACTACAGAATTTAGATACGGCACGATGTGTCTATTTACGCACCGGTACAACGTGGTAGGTTCTGCTACACGAGCGTCACTTATCGGAAATACAGCCGTTAACTAAAGGGTTGTTGCGGCGCTTGCCTGAAACAAATTCAGCTTTCCTCCATTTGTTCGACTTTTTCGTTATGAAGTCTTTGATTTTCAAAGGTGACTGTTAGTAAAATTGCAGCGTGTATTGCAAAATCTTACAATTTTACGATTGTTTGTTTGGCTTGTGTGATGCTATTAGCAATTTATTTATTACTAAAACTTTTCGTATATTATTAGTTATTCGGAATATGGCAGTACACTTTTCTCGGGAAGCGAAAGGAAATTACATTGCTAAAAGTCAACAGCAAAGCTAGCCTCTTCATTATATACGGAAGTTCCACCGGCGAGAATGTCGCGAGCAGACCGAATGAACATCGAATGACCGGCAAAATCCATTACTGGTTGAGAAACTAATTATCTAATAACAACCGTACGTCATAACAGGGCGTAAATAAGAAATGTAAGGTACTGAAAGGTAAATCTTCGTATTTTATACTTTGAATTGTTTGGATAAACAGGCCAGCACAGTAGAGTGTTAAAGAAAAGAACTGATACGTCACTAAGACAGAAGCAGAACTTCTCAACGATTAACGTAACAGAAAAATAAATGAAGAGTTAAGCGATAAGGAGATCTAAAATACAATTGTGTGCAAAACCATGTCCGCATTAACGTATAGGGAAACAGAATGGTGCTGCATTTCTACGAAAGTAAGTTTTCTTTAATGATAATAAAGAAAACATTTCTACGTTAACGTGCCTTGTGCAGTGAAGACCTAAAGTCTTAAAAAGAATTAAATACGCTGAAAATTTATTGGAAAAGCCTGTCGACAGCGTGCCGCCCTTGAGAGAAAAAAATGACACTTCAACTCTGCATCTACATTTAAATCTGCACATACCGCTGGCTGGGGTGGCCGAGCAGTTCTAGGCGCTGCAATCTGGTACCGCATGACCGCAACGGTCGCAGGTTCGAATCCTGCCTCGAGAATGGATGTGTGTGACGTCCTTAGTTTGGTTAGATTTAAGTAATTCTATGTTCTAGGGGACTGATGACCTCAGATGTTAAGTCCCATAGTGCTCAGAGCAGTTTGAACCATTTGAATTTTAGCTACTTCCCTTGATGGCATCAGTAAGTGATTTTCTACGCTATTCCATTCGCGTATACAATGAAAGGGAAAATAGAGTCTGCATTCTGCAATACAATACCTAATCTATCATATATTTTTTGGAAGTGACGTTCAATGTCGTCATGATAGATGAAAATCAAGAGATGTGCATTCTGAAGATTATGAAATGGTGTAAAATATGTCAATGAAATATACAGCATGGCGTCACATTGCAAAAGAGACTGTATTTTACACGGTGACGACAGGATACATGTCTCATTGACATATTTCATACTATTTCACGATGTTCAGAATGCAAATATCTTCAGTTTATCTATCATGACGAACTGTTTGTGCATGAGTTACTAGATCAGAAGATGACAACAAATTATTATATAGGCCCTTTTATTTTATCATCATAATCCCTACACGAGATATACAACAGCAGCAGCAGAATTGCGGCCTATACTTTCTCGAATACCGGCTGTCTAACTTCACCCAACAAGATTTCGCTAGAGCAACACCCACTTCCACGCACAGATTCTCATTTACGTGCCCTGATCATCTCTACCACACTTTCCGTCATATTACGGTCCTAGGAGCATTTATTTAAATTCACTCGAAGTCTGGGGTCATGTCTGTTACGCAAGGTCTTCAAACGGTGAAAACAGTATCATAGAATTAGTCCCACTAACGCATTGTATGCGTTTCCCTTTGCAAATGTAATCATTTCCCACCTCTAATACAGATTTTACGTGTGTACCTCATTTCATACTGAGTCTTAGTATTACCATTAATATTGAAACGGTATACCGTGCTCTGGATGTTCATCACTAACATTGTAACCGGCTACTATGGGGTTCATCTGTTTATTATGAACATTATATTCCATTTTTTTTAACATTCAAATAGGGCGTCCATCACATTAAATCACATATTCGTCCAGCTCTTTCTACATTTCCTTTGATATGATTTCTCGTGCTAAGAGATGGAACTATATAGCCGAAGAACTTATTTTCACAAGCCCTCATAAAAAAACAAGAGAGTGCCTGTATGTTCCTTTCTTGTGCCACTTACGTCTGATACAGCTTCGGCGATTTAGATGCCAATGTCGCCGCTTCTACATACGATCAACTACGGGGCTAAGCGAACCACATTCCATACATGAGATAATATTCGAAAGGAGTGGTTTAAGCCACAGCCCAGCAACTCAGATGTGGTATTTGTGGTTATCCTAAATCACTTAGGGCGAATTCCGGAATGGTTCCTTTGAAATACTACATCTTATTTCCCGTCTCATAATTACGTAATCCGAGTATTTTCTCCTCTTCCTCTATTGTGCTCTTGCAATACAAACACAGGTTTGAAAAAAGGTAAAGCTGAAGAACGGACCTGCATGCAAGCAGAAAGCATAGGAAAGAAAACAAGAGCAAAAGCACACACACACACACACACACACACACACACACACACACACACACAAAAGAAAAAATGTTAAAGCAAGTTCAGTGATTAATCAACAGGTTGGCTGCATTTACTGCTATGTATCATACGATTGCTAACGCTGACCACTTTTTACAGCCGATCAGAAGAAGCTTTAGACACGCCACTTGAAGTTTCATTTAATCACCGACTTCATCGATAAGGCTTTAAATCTTTTACTTCGGTTAATCAATATATATTGTAGAGTCATCGCACTTGCTTCGAGAAAAAGCATGGATTTTATGAGTGATTTTCAGCACATTTTGCGTGACATATTCAGAGCGCAATAAGAATACTGCAATAAACCGATCGAAGAGATGTAGCGTACTTATTTCTGAAAGCATCTGTGTTAACGTTCGGTATCACATAGAAGGTCACGCCTATGTTGTAATTTAGCAGGTCATTATATTTAGAAGGAAAATGGTGGCACTTTTGGAGTTTATGGAACTGTCAATGGAAACCCATTCGTTACCGTAATGGCCACACCATTATACTGAGATTCACTGGCGACAGCATAATATCCTCTTATCCTCGCTGTTGCAGTTCTGAAGAGCAGAAGATTTACGACTTTTCCCCGTTAACTAGATAGAGGCAACGAATTCACATTTCATCTTTCGATGTATTAACTGGAGCCGTGGTCGTTGGGTAAATCAAACTGCTATCTCCAAGAATCGATTTAAGATGTATGATCAATTTCCTGTCCTCAAAGGGGACAAGATTCCACTGTCTAAAAATTGATAACAATTGTAGTGTAAGTCTCCGGATTCCATAGTGAAAGCTTTCTGTATGGGACCATGCTATCCACCGGAGAGCATATGATATTACACGGAAATGAATTAGCGACACCTGTCGCGTACTGCATCCCTGATGACGGAGACGGATTCAACAGGACATATAAACGACTGGGGAGTAGTCCAGATATACGACAGCTCAAGCGTCATCCTAAACTCACGGAAATTGCTCACGGAACTTCAGCTGATTATATGAATCACGAATACTATTCCAGGTGTTACAACCAACGTGACTGGGGTTAGGTGACCTGGAGGGTAACACAAACGCTCTTACGACCTGGAATATTCCACAAACCATCGTGACTGTTGTCTGTGGTGTGCTATAGGTGACAAAATGGGTGCACGTCATCGGACACTAGGTTCCTGTGTCCTTGACTTAAGTTCACGGGACGAGATATTAGTCACCTCTTTGAAGAGCACATTGGTCGCTTTGGAGCGCTGGAGATGGCTTAGGACTGGCACCAGGCACTTATCGGACCCAGAAACGCTTACGAAATCACAGCAGCGAGATGGTTGAATATACTAGTCCAGTGGTCGGCAAACTCACTAGTCAACAGAGTAAAATATGAGTAGTACAAAAATTGTTTAAATTGAAGCTACACTGACGGAAAGAAGTCGCGGTACCAAGAAGGAGCTGTCCGACATAAGTTAGGGTTGGCCTGCGGGTTTATACATCTGAAGGAAGATGTCTATTCAAATTTCTCACTATTCGCCTAAGAGTAGCGCTAGTAGCGTCACTATGATGATGCAAATCAGTATTGTGGTAGGAGTGGGACAGCGCACAAATGATTTGATTCATACATAACTGGAAGAATGCAGAAGGTTGAAATTAACTGTACAGACAGCCTACAAAAACTAGCAGAGTCCTCTAATTGGGGAGGTATCAAGAATGGTGTCCCACAGGGTTCAGTCTTGGGTCCCTTATTGTTCTTAATATATACACTCCTGGAAATGGAAAAAAGAACACATTGACACCGGTGTGTCCGACCCACCATACTTGCTCCGGACACTGCGAGAGGGCTGTACAAGCAATGATCACACGCACGGCACAGCGGACACACCAGGAACCGCGGTGTTGGCCGTCGAATGGCGCTAGCTGCGCAGCATTTGTGCACCGCCGCCGTCAGTGTCAGCCAGTTTGCCGTGGCATACGGAGCTCCATCGCAGTCTTTAACACTGGTAGCATGCCGCGACAGCGTGGACGTGAACCGTATGTGCAGTTGACGGACTTTGAGCGAGGGCGTATAGTGGGCATGTGGGAGGCCGGGTGGACGTATCGCCGAATTGCTCAACACGTGGGGCGTGAGGTCTCCACAGTACATCGATGTTGTCGCCAGTGGTCGGCGGAAGGTGCACGTGCCCGTCGACTAGGGACCGGACCGCAGCGACGCACGGATGCACGCCAAGACCGTAGGATCCTACGCAGTGCCGTAGGGGACCGCACCGCCACTTCCCAGCAAATTAGGGACACTGTTGCTCCTGGGGTATCGGCGAGGACCATTCGCAACCGTCTCCATGAAGCTGGGCTACGGTCCCGCACACCGTTAGGCCGTCTTCCGCTCACGCCCCAACATCGTGCAGCCCGCCTCCAGTGGTGTCGCGACAGGCGTGAATGGAGGGACGAATGGAGACGTGTCGTCTTCAGCGATGTGAGTCGCTTCTGCCTTGGTGCCAATGATGGTCGTATGCGTGTTTGGCGCCGTGCAGGTGAGCGCCACAATCAGGACTGCATACGACCGAGGCACACAGGGCCAACACCCGGCATCATGGTGTGGGGAGCGATCTCCTACACTGGCCGTACACCACTGGTGATCGTCGAGGGGACACTGAATAGTGCACGGTACATCCAAACCGTCATCGAACCCATCGTTCTACCATTCCTAGACCGGCAAGGGAACTTGCTGTTCCAACAGGACAATGCACGTCCGCATGTATCCCGTGCCACCCAACGTGCTCTAGAAGGTGTAAGTCAACTACCCTGGCCAGCAAGATCTCCGGATCTGTCCCCCATTGAGCATGTTTGGGACTGGATGAAGCGTCGTCTCACGCGGTCTGCACGTCCAGCACGAACGCTGGTCCAACTGAGGCGCCAGGTGGAAATGGCATGGCAAGCCGTTCCACAGGACTACATCCAGCATCTCTACGATCGTCTCCATGGGAGAATAGCAGCCTGCATTGCTGCGAAAGGTGGATGTACACTGTACTAGTGCCGACATTGTGCATGCTCTGTTGCCTGTGTCTATGTGCCTGTGGTTCTGTCAGTGTGATCATGTGATGTATCTGACCCCAGGAATGTGTCAATAAAGTTTCCCCTTCCTGGGACAATGAATTCACGGTGTTCTTATTTCAATTTCCAGGATTGTATTAACGACTTGCCACTCGATATTCATGAAGATGCAAAGTTAGTTCTTTTGCTGATGATACAAGTGTAGTAATCACACCCAAAAAACAAGAATCAGCTGAGGAAATTGCAAACAATGTCTTTCAGAAAATTATTAACTTGTTCTCTGCAAATGGGCTCTCACAAAATTTTGAGAAAACACAGTTTATACAATTATGTACAGTAAATGGTATAACACCATTGATAAATATAGACTATGAACAGAAGTCTGTTGCTAAGGTAGAATACTCAAAATTTCTGAGTGAGTGCATTGGTGAGAAACTGAATTGGAAGAAACACATCAATGATCTGCTGAAACGGTTAGGTTCAGCTACTTATGCTATTAGGGTTATTTCAAATTTTGGTGATAAACATATTAGTAAATTAACCTACTATGCCTATTTTCATTCACTGCTTTCATATGGCATCATATTTTGGTGCGATTCGTCATTAAGAGAGAAAGTATTCATTGCACAAAAGCGTGTAAACTGAATAATAGTTGGAGCCCATCCAAGATCACCTTGCAGACATTCATTTAAGGAACCTTGGCAATACATATATTCACTTATGAAATTTGTCATTAACAACCCATCCCAATTCAAAAAATAACAGTGAAGTGCATAGCTACGACACTAGAAGAGAGGATGAAATTCGCTATTCTGAATTAAATCTCACTTTGGCACAGAAAGAGGTGAATTATACTGCCACAAAAATCTTTGGTCATTTGCCAAATAGTATTAAAAGTCTGACAGATAGCCAACCAACATTTAAAAGCAAATTAAAAGAATTTCTGAAAGACAACTCCTTGTACTCAATAGATGAATTCCTAGATATAAAGTAGTAACTGTAAAAAAAAATTAATTAATTAATTATTTTGTGTAAAGGAGACTTATGTTAAAGTGACACGTTCCACATCATTACGAAATGTCGTATTCATGATCAATGGAACAAGGATTAATGTATGTATGTATGTAACAATAGTGAACGTTACTCGCGTTTGAGATTGGACGTGGTGAGGTGATACTAATCAAGAACGCCTTTAAGGCGACAAAGGCGCCATTATCAGCATCTCACTGAGTTTGAACGAGGTCGCCTAATAGAGCTACGAGAAACTGGACGTCCCTTGTATGATACTGCAGAAAGGCATCTCAGAAATATAGCAACTGCACAAAACTGCTGGCAGCGGTGGCGACGAGAATGCACGGTCGCAAGAAGACTGGGCACCAGATGGCAACTTGGCACTGCCGAGAAGGAAGACAATCGTATTCGACTTATGGCTCCGGCGCATCGTACTGTTTCTGCAGCAGCAATGTGAGCAGCAGTTGGTACCACAGTGACATAATGAACTGTTAGAAGTCGATTTCTTCAAGGACAGATCCGAGCCAGGCGCCCTGCATCGCGTGTTCTACTGACCCCAAATCACCACCACTTGAGACTTTAGTGTTGCCAAGCGAGAGCTGGCCGGCCGGAGTGGCCGTGCGGTTCTAGGCGCTGCAGTCTGGAGCCGAGCGACCGCTACGGTCGCAGGTTCGAATCCTGCCTCGGGCATGGGTGTGTGTGATGTCCTTAGGTTAGTTAGGTTTAATTAGTTCTAAGTTCTAGGCGACTGATGACCTCAGAAGTTGAGTCGCATAGTGCTCAGAGCCATTTGAACCATTTGAACCAAGCGAGAGCTCATTGGAGGGCGAGGTGGAGGTGTTGTGTTTTCTGATGAAAACTGGTTCTGCTTCGTTGCCAGTAATGGCCGTGTATTGATTAGAAGAATACCAGTTGAGACCTGCACTCAACCTGTTTGTGTGCTAGACACATTGGACGTACACCTGGCGTTATGGTCTGGGGTACGATTTCGTACTAGAGCAGTACTCTCGTGATTGTCCCAGGCACTCAGACTACAAAATTTTACGTCAGTCTGGTGATTCGACCTGTTGTGCTGCTATTCAAGAACAGAATCACAAGGAGTGTTTTCCAACAGAATAACGCTCGCCCAGTTCCGCTGTTGTAACCCACCATGCTCTGCAATGTGTCAACATATTGCCTTGCCCTGCTCGATCAACAGATCTGTCTCCAGCAGGGCACCTATGGGATATCATCGAACGACAACTCTACCTTCATCCGTAATAAGCATTAATCGTACCTGTTTTGACCGACCAAGTGCAACAGGGACATTGAACTCCACCCCAGAAACTGACATCCGGCATCTGTACAACACAATGCATGCACGTTTGCATGCTTTCATTCAACGTTCTGATGCTTACTCCCGTTATTATTGTACCTGCATTTTACATCTGCAAGGTTTATCTCGAGCTTACATTAACCTGTGGTCTTCCAATGTTAATCACTTAAATATTTTACCTAGACAAGTGTATTGCCGAAATTTCATTACTATACATTAATATTTTTTAGGTGTTGCAATATTTTCCCCGTCAGTGTTTATAGGTAGGTACACTTGTCTCAACTTGATTACGGTACTCCTAATCTGGTCACTGCTAAAAACTTTTTCAATCTGATTGGGGTACGTTCACAGAGGTCGACCTCTTGAACTCTCCCATCCACACTCATCTTGCAGACTTGTTTCGTCTACCTTCTTTAGTTCATCCTCCCGGTATGTTCAAAACATCTCAGCATACCTTTCTAAATACTCGAGAGTACGCATTGTTTCACTCTACAGTGATCTCTAAAAGGAAGTTAATGAACTTGGAGTTTTAAGTCTTAGTTTGTAAGTGCAGTGAACAAAACCTTACATCTGATTGACAACGATATTATTTATTGATGTCAAAGTTTGGCAAAGGATCTCAGAGTCTGTTCAGGCTACTAATACATGTTCAGAATCAAAACTCTGAGAAACGCCCACTGGAATTTAATGAATGAAATCAGACCTTAAAGAATTCAAAATAGCTCCAAGAAGACATGAGTTGCATGACCTCTGATCAATGCATGGCGTACGTTATATGGTCAACGGGAGAGGACGAAAGGTGAGTTTTCCGGCGCCTTAAAGTAACCATGACATATCGGGTAAAGGAGATAACCCCAAACCTAGTACCACAAGAAGCCTCTGGACCCCTTCAACGTTGTTGTTGTTGTGGTCTTCAGTCCTGAGACTGGTTTGATGCAGCTCTCCATGCTACTCTATCCTGTGCAAGCTTCTTCATCTCCCAGTACCTACTGCAACCTACATCCTTCTGTATCTGTTTAGTGTATTCATCTCTTGGTCTCCCTCTACCATTTTTACCCTCCACGCTGCCCTCCAATACTAAATTGGTGATCCCTTGATGCCTCAGAACATGTCCTACTAACCGACCCCTTCTTCTGGTCAAGTTGTGCCACAAACTTCTCTTCTCCCCAATTCTATTCAATACTTCCTCATTAGTTATGTGATCTACTCATCTAATCTTCAGCATTCTTCTATAACACCACATTTCGAAAGCTTCTATTCTCTTCTTGTCCAAACTATTTATCGTCCATGTTTCACTTCCATACATGGCTACACTCCATACAAATACTCTCAGAAACGACTTCCTGACACTTAAATCAATACTCGATGTTATCAAATTTCTCTTCTACAGAAACGCTTTCCTTGCCATTGCCAGTCTACATTGTATATCCTCTCTACTTCGACCATCATCAGTTATTTTGCTCCCCAAATAGCAAAACTCCTTGACTACTTTAAGCGTCTCATTTTCTAATCTAATACCCTCAGCATCACCCGACGTAATTCGACTACATTCCATTATCCTTGTTTTGCTTTTTTTGATGTTCATCTTATATCTTCCTTTCAAGACGCTTTCCATTCCGTTCAACTGCTCTTCCAAGTCTTTGCTGTCTCTGACAGAATTACAATGTCATCGGCGAACCTCAAAGTTTTTATTTCTTCTCCATGGATTTTAATACCTACTCCGAATTTTTCTTTTGTTTCCTTTACTACTTGCTCAATATACAGATTGAATAACATCTGGGAGAGGCTACAACCCTGTCTCACTCCCTTCCCAACCACTGCTTCCCTTTGATGTCCCTCGACTCTTATAACTGCCATCTGGTTTCTGTACAAATTGTAAATAGCTTTTCGCTCCCTGTATTTTACCCCTGCCACCTTCAGAATTTGAATTCCAGCCAACACTGTCAAAAGCTTTCTCTAAGTCTACAAATGCTAGGAACGTAGGTTTGTCTTTCCTTAATCTAGCTTCTAAGTTAAGTCGTAGGGTCAGTATTGGCTCACGTGTTCCAATACTTCTACGGAATCCAAACTGATCTTCCCCAACGTCGGCTTCTACAAGATTTTCCATTCGTCTGTAAAGAATTCGTGTTAGTATTTTGCAGCTGTGACTTATTAAACTGATAGTTCGGTAAGTTTCACATCTGTCAACACCTGCCTTCTTTGGGATTGGAATTATTATATTCTTCCTGAAGTCTGAGGGTATTTCGCCTGCCTCATACATCTTGCTCACCAGATGGCAGAGTTTTGTCAGGACTGGCTCTCCCAAGGCTCTCAGTAGTTCTAATGGAATGTTGTCTACTCACGGAGCTTTTTTGCTACTCAGGTCTTTCAGTGCTTTGTCAAACTCTTCACGCAGTATCATATCTCCCATTTCATCTTCATCCTCTTCCATTTCCATAATATTGTCCTCAAATACATCGCCCTTGTATAGACCCTCTATATACTCCTTCCACCTTTCTGCTTTCCCTTCTTTGCTTAGAACTGTGTTTCCATCTGAGCTCTTGATATTCATGCAAGTGGTTCTCCTTTCTCCAAAGGTCTCTTTAACTTTCCTGTAGGCAGTATCTATCTTACCCCTAGTGAGATAAGCCTCTATATCCTTACATTGGTCCTCTAGCCATCCCTGCTTAGCCATTTTGCACTTCCTGTCGATCTCATTTTTGTGACGTTTGTATTCCTTTTTGCCTGCTTCATTTACTGCATTTTTATATTTTTTCCTTTCATCAATTAAATTCAATATTTCTTCTGTTACCCAAAGATTTCTACTAGCCCTCGTCTTTTTACCTACTTGCTCCTCTGCTGCCTTCACCACTTCATCCCTCAAAGCTACCCATTCTTCTTCTACTGTATTTCTTTCCCCCATTCCTGTCAATTGTTCCCTTATGCTCTCCCTGAAACTCTGTACAACCTCTGGTTCTTTCAGTTTATCCAGGTTCCATCTCCTTAAATTCCCGCGAATTTGCAGTTTCTTCAGTTTTAATCTACAGTTCATAGCCAATAGATTGTGGTCAGAGCCCACATCTGCCCCTGCAAATGTCTTACAATTTAAAACCTGGTTCCTAAATCTCTGTCTTACCATTATATAATCTATCTGAAACCTGTCAGTATCTCCAGGCTTCTTCCATGTATACAATCTTCTTTTATGATTCTTGAACCAAGTGTTAGCTATGATTAGGTTGCGCTCTGTGCAAAATTCTACCAGGCGGCTTCCTCTTTCGTTTCTTACCCCCAATCCATATTCACCTACTACGTTTCCTTCTCTCCCTTTCCCTACTGACGAATTCCAGTCACCCATAACTATTAAATTTTCATCTCCCTTCACTATCCGAATAATTTCTTTTATTTCATCATACATTTCTTCAATTTCTTCATCATCTGCAGAGCTAGTTGGCATATAAACTTGTACTACTGTGGTAGACGTGGGCTTCGTATCTATCTTGGCCACAATAATGCTTTCACTATGCTGTTTGTAGTAGCTTACCCGCATTCCTATTTTCCTATTCATTATTAAACCTACTCCTGCATTACCCATATTTGATTTTGTATTTGTAACCCTGTATTCACCTGACCAGAAGTCTTGTTCCTCCTGCCACCGAACTTCACTAATTCCCACTATATCTAACTTTAACCTATCCCTTTCCCTTTTTAAATTTTCTAACCTGCCTGCCCGATTAAGGGATCTGACATTCCACGCTCCGATCCGTAGAATGCCAGTTTTCTTTCTCCTGATAACGACGTCCTCTTGAGTAGTGCCCGCCCGGAGATCCGAATGGGGGACTATTTTACCTCCGGAATGTTTTACCCAAGAGGACGCCATCATCATTTAACCATACAGTAAAGCTGCATGTCCTCGGGAAAAATTACGGCTGTAGTTTCCCCTTGCTTTCAGCCGTTCGCAGTACAAGCACAGCAAGGCCGTTTTGGTTAGTGTTACAAGGCCAGATCAGTCAATCATCCAGACTGTTGCCCCTGCAACTACTGAAAAGGCTGCTGCCCCTCTTCAGGAACCACACATTTGTCTGGCCTTTCAACGGATACCCCTCCGTTGTGGTTGCATCTACGGTACGGCTATCTGTATCGCTGAGGCACGCAAGCCTCCCCTCCAATGGCAAGGTCCATGGTTCATGGGGGTAGGCCCTTCAACGATAGGCGCCATAACAGGTAATTTCACATAATGTCTGAAGAGAAGAAGGAGGATTATTTATTCATCATCATCATCATCATCATCATTAGGATTTCCTTTCAGCGAGTCGGGTAGGAACTTTGTGAACGATATGCCTCCATTGGTTTTTGTC
The DNA here is from genome assembly GCF_023864345.2 of Schistocerca serialis cubense. Classification (NCBI taxonomy): domain Eukaryota; kingdom Metazoa; phylum Arthropoda; class Insecta; order Orthoptera; family Acrididae; genus Schistocerca; species Schistocerca serialis. The sequence continues at coordinate 156,130,461 of NC_064642.1, forward strand.
CGGGTATAGCTTTTTCCTCTCCACTACCTCCCATGTTACTCCTCTCCTCTTGAGATGTTCCTTAACCTGGTCTGTCCGTCTCCTTCTAGGTGGCGCAATTGGTCTTCTTCCTGTTACCTCCATCTCCAAATACTGAAGTGGAGTTCGAGTCTGGTGCATTCGCCTCACATGACCGAACCACTTCAATCTCAAAGCATTCATTCTGTCCTCTGTAGTCAATGTCACCAGCAGGTCTCTCCTTACACAATCATACCTGACTCTGTCTCTTCTAGTTTTTTGTAGAGCTGATCTAAGGAAATTTATTTCAGATGCTTGTATTTGACTCTCTTCTCTCTTATTTATGACACAGGCCTCTAGACTATACATCATATTGGCACGAGATAAGTTTTGTACATGGTCTTTTTGGCTCTTTGAGGGACTTCCTTTTTTAACGGTGGTCCGTCCTTTGCTATTACAATCATCAGCAGAATAAGGTATTCTATGCCATGTACAAGTTGATGACCACAGCAATTTTCTCAACCGGTGGCGGCTGTACCACACTAAAGGAGCCCCCGGCAAAACCCTGCACACGGTACCACGTGAGAAGCTCAGTGCTTACAACATGCTTAACAGTTAATATACCAACTATGTGGTGTTGGTCAAAAATACTGAGATTGACTGTCACAGGGCTTCGAACTACTCCACTCGCTTTAGCGAAGGGGTTGGTCTTTCTACAACAACGCAGTTGCCTCTGTCTTTTGCTCATGGGACGTATACACCCAGATGCAGAAGCAATGCGGCGAAGTCGTGCAGAGGTTTTCGCCCATTGTGAGTTAACAGAGGAAAATGCATGGTTTAGAATGCTGTATGATTTTAGCGGTCAAGGGTTCGAGAGTTTACTCAAAATTACTGGTGTCGTGTGCATACTATACGAACCTATCATCAGGAATTCTTGTCAAGCAGCTGCTACTTTTGAGAGAGCGGTATTGTCACACCGTCGAATACAATAGTTTATGCGTTAACGTGAATACCATTTGATTTTGTGCTGACTGTTGGCATAACACTCTGATACATGATGGGGAAGACTCGCGATGGCAGCATATTTAAATCCCCGAGCTCCTATAGATACTGGAGGTTTAACGAACTACTATGTGAAGTGTGTATCGCGAGTATCTCGATTTTTGGAATCTGGTAGTATCAGCTTTAGTTGTCAAATACATCGTGGTGACATGGGTTGTCGTTGATCATTGCGAATTGTACCAGTGGACTGTGAACCTTATTGTAGTAAATCATGCACCAATTCAGTGTCGGGCATCAACTTTCAGTGAGCAGCTATACCACGCAGAATTAGGGGCTACCTCTTCGCCCTGTGGTACAGAAATCTCCACACTAAAGAGTACCTGTACTCACGGCGCATCGCATGGCACAGAGCTTAGTCTGAGCGTTAAAACATCGCCACTGGTCGTTAGAAGTGTCGGGAAGGTCATTGCACTGATGACTCGCTCGTTTGTACACTGCAATGGAAAGGAAGCAGTGCTAGACAATGCAAAATATGGTAAATATCATCTCTACCCCATCAACACAAGGATCACAAGGCGAAAATTAGAGGAATTCTGGCCTGTACGAAGGGTACCTATATCAAAGGGTATCATACTTTTTCTTCTGTGTACCACTTTGGCTACACTTAGAAATGAAATGTAAGGTTTTTGGGCTAAGGAGTGCCTGTAGGCCCCGAAAACCCGAAAAATTAAGAAAAAGAGAAAACCGCTAATTTCGTGGCAAATTCATTCAATACCTAGCGTAGGCTCGTTGTTAATGTCAGCCTCTTTAAAGAGGTCCCGCTTATTTTGCGTTCTCGTTTCACTCATCACACAGATCGGGTGTGATGACTGATCCCAAGAAGAACAGAGAGAGGGCTCAGAGATCTGAGCCATTCCTTCTTATAGCGAAAGCGGAATATCCGACCCGTCTTTCACCTTTAGAGGGAAGGCAGCACTCGCAACCAAGAAAAGTGTCTACGTCTTCAGATCGCTTAAGGTAGATATTTTATTTGCTCCACTGCTACTCGCATATAACAACTGGATTCAAACTCCATCTGCCAAAAAAACTTTTGGGGTTTTCTTCTACAATTTTCAGCTATAATTAATAGTGCGACAAAGTGCCAGAAAAGACAATTTGTTGGCAGAAAGGACGAATTCCGAAACAGGAGTCAAGAAGTTGCACACCAAAATTAGACGCTTTGTATAAATAATGGAGGCAACTAAAAACACTCAGAGTTTTTAAACAATTGCTGCTATTTTTGACGAAGCACCCACTTCTAAAGCATTTTTCTGTGTTCTAGAGGCTACTCATCATGCAAGGTGAATGTAGGAAGCTAATTAGCGCTTCCGTGGCGAATTTCAGTTATTATCACAACAGCAGAACGCAAATTGTGATATTTGTATTTTCCCTTAAGTGTGACCTGTGCCCCGTCCCAACCAAATTATCACACTTGGTTTTCAACTTGCTTTGCAAATTTGTTAAATATCAGGTTGTCGATCGTGGTATTTCTAGCGTAGCTTCAAAACACTTTTGTGGAACCTGTCTACTGAATCTATCATCTTTGCTTTCTTTGTTTCCAGTTTGTATTCTGAATGAGAAATAAAAATAGAATAGCTATTGAATCGTAAGATAAAATGATCAGATGCAGATATTCAAAGATTCAAGTAAAAAAAAATCAAATTCCAGAAATAGTCGGTGACAGTACTGAACGGTTTGTTTATAACAAAACACGACAATTTTTAATCGGATTTGACGAGTGAGAAATTGCTTACGGTAAATTCTTTGCAGAGAGGAAATCATCAATCCTGTGTACTTAGTTCATAAACTGAAAATGATGAAAAACATATGCATAGACATATTTATACCATGGAAATTTTTCGGTTAATTTTGATTGCTTAAATAATTAGGTTATTGCTTCCTAGAAGCATATTCTTTACGCACTGCCTTTAGATGACAGTATATTCATATCTTTTTTATTTTTTGTGTTTTTCTTTTTTGTGTTTTGGAGGATTTGTTTCGAAACGCTGTGAACGCATTTTTCATCCTTCTCGTCGGTACACGCGACTTGGAACTTCTGTAACTGTGCGTTTGCGCCAATCTCCGTGCGACACCATGGAAGCTTTCTGCCAGTTTAGCTCAGTTTGATTCCGTGTTACCTCCCTAAGCAGGCAACGGGTAAGATATGTGTTCAGCTTTCCTCCTTTCTTATCTGACTCCTACTTGATGTTCGGCTACGTTTATTTGACGTCATGCATTCACATGTTCTTGTGGTACCTACGGCCTTTTTCGACTTCTTCCGTTTTTCATGGTTACGGAGAAATGCCGTTATTTTACGGGTTGCTTTTCGACCTCAGTTATTTGACTTTGACCACCGCTGTAGAGCGAGTTACTTATTTTTATTGCTTGACGGTGAAGAGTGGGCTTGGCTATAAGTGTTTTATCACATTTCAGAGATAATGTGAGAATACTATTATTACGGCCTCGTGTGATGATGATCACTTATTTTTAAAGACTGATTATGCTGGGGAGTAAATTAATTATTCCTCCAATGTACGGATCACCTGATGATCGTGAGGAAGATCCCAGCAGAAGGGTCGAAACGTCGATCATTTTAGAGGAAATATGACGTGGCCTAATAACTCAGATGATTTTAACTTCAGTGACAACGCCCACGAAAGCCTGCAGACCTAGTGGTAGCTTTGTTACGATGCTATGGATACGAAATGTAGGTGCATGTATTCGCTAGAGAACTGCACAGCTATAGATGCCACGATCACAATTTCGTATCGGTTATTGCTAACCAGTAACATCGGCCACTTCGGTACTCAACTGTGGCCACTGTCGGGTACTTCGATATATCTGACGGGCATAGTAACTTACAGACTACTCGCGTACAGCCAGGTGTAGCTTCCGGTCTAACAGAACAGCTAGAGGCTAGCGATAAAGTGCAGCTGCAGCTGCCAAACCGGCGCGGCGAGCGACAGCTGCAGCCTGTGGGGTAGCCGCAGGGGAATCCCCCAGGGGCTGGCGGCGGACGCCGTCCATCTTGGTGCGCCATTAGGGCTGCAGCCGAGGCGTCGCCCTGGGGCAGGGCGCGTGCTGGGGCTGCTGCTGCTGCTGCTGCTGCCTCATAAATAGCGCCCAACGTGCCCCGCCTAATTAAATAAGATGTCGCTTAACCTGGCTCGTACCTCGGCCCCCATGTCGCCTCGCCGTTTGTAATGAAAGTTTATGACGAACCTGCTTGCCCGTATGTGCAGCATAGACTCTTCTTCTTGACACTGTCATCCCCGAATACTTCATTTGTACCGTCCAGCAAACTGGCTTCAAAATTGTCGTCTTTGACCCATCATGCCAGAACATGTCCAGTCACTATTCTGTTAAATTTTTACTTTTAGTAGCTACTGCGACAACACAGATACGGTACGACCATGTATAACTTCTACGTCCGTAGATGAGTGATCAGACTGTCTGATTCGTTGCTCCTGATCTCCAGTGATTACTATTTTGTCCGATGAGACATCCTCAGCCCTTTGAGAATGTTTGAGGAGCAGCTCAAAAGAAGCAGTTTTCGTTTGAAAAAACTAACATGAATTGCCGGGAAGTTTTTTGTTAACCGTGAGGAATTCAGTTTTTTAGCCATCAATTTCGCAACTGGATTGATTCAGTTATCGATCCGTTTCTCATATTGTGCTAATTGTTTCGTCTCTACGTGACTACCAGACCCTATATCTTGTATAATCTGTTTACATATTTCATTTTTTATCTGCCACACTTTATATCCTCGAGTTTCAATACCGATGTTTGATGCTGAAAGAGTTAGAAATACGTGTCTTGAACTGCTCTTGCGAATTAGGACAGTCCCACTGCACTGTGACTTGTCGAAATACTCCTCCCAGACTCCACCGACGTGATGAGGGGAAACCACAAACCACAGGAAAATGGAAACGGCTGTGGTTATTGTCTATACTACACTACTGGCTATTAAAATTGCTACACCACGAAGATGACGTGCTACAGCCGCGAAATTTAACCGACAGTAAGAAGATGCTGTGGTATGCAAATGATTAGCTTTTCACAACATTAATACAAGGTTGTCGCCGGTGGCGACACCTACAACCTGCTGACATGAGGGAAGTTTCCCACCGATTTCTCATACACAAACAGCAGTTGACCGGCCTTGCCTGGTGAAACGTTGTTGTGATGCCTCGTGTAAGGAGGAGAAATACGTACCACCACGTTTCCGACGTTGGTAAAGGTCGGATTGTAGCCTGTCGCGATTGCGGTTTATCGTATCGCGACATTGCTGCTCGCGTTGGTCGAGATCCAATGACTGTTAGCAAAATATGGAGTCGGTGGGTTCAGGAGGGTAATACGGAACGCCATGCTGCATCCCAACGGCCTCGTATCACTATCAGTCGAGATGACAGGCATCTTATTCGCATGGCTGTAACGGATCGTGCAGCCACGTCTCGATCCCTGAGTCAACAGATGGGGACGTTTGCAAGACAACAACCATCTGCACGAACAGTTCGGCGACGTTTGCAGCAGAATGGACTATCAGCTCGGAGACCATGGCTGCGGTTACCCTTGATGCTGCATCACAGACAGGAGCGACTGTGATGGTGCACTCAACGACGAACCTGGGTTCACGAATGTTAAAACGTCATTTCTTCGGTTGAATCCAGGTTCTGTTTACAGCATCATGATGGTCGCATCCGTGTTTGGCGACATCGCGGTGAATGCACATTGGAAGCGTGTATTTGTCATCGCCTTACTGGCGTATCACCCGGCGTGATGGTATGGGATGCTATTGGTTACGGGTCTCAGTCACCTCTTGTTCGCATTGACGGCACTTTGAACAGTGGACGTTACATTTCAGATGTGTTACGACCCGTGGCTCTATCCTTCATTCGATCCCAGCGAAACCCTACATTTCAGCAGGATAATGCACGACCGCATGTTGCAGGTCCTGTGCAGGCCTTTTTGGATACAGAAAATGTTCGACTGCTGCCCTGGCCAGCACATTCTCCACATCTCTCACCAACTGAAAACGTCTGGGCAATGGTGGCCGAGCAACTGGCTCGTCACAATACGCCAGTCACTATTCTTGATGAACTGTGGTATCGTGTTGAAGTTGCATGGGCAGCTGTACCTGTACACGCCATCCAAGCTCTGTTTGAGTCAATGCCCAGGCGTATCAAGACCGTTATTACGGCCAGAGGTGGTTGTTCTGGGTACTGATTTCTCAGGATCTATGCACCCAAATTGAGTGAAAATATAATCAAATGTCAGTTCTAGTATAATATATTTGTCCAATGAATACCCGTTTATCATCTGCATTTCTTCTTGGTGTAGCAATTTTAATGGCCAGTAGTGTATTATTTCCCTCTGCTTCTCCATTCAGAACCAAGTTAGCTATTCCTGCATGTCATAGCAGATGTCCTATTATGATTTCCCTTCTTCTGGTAACAATCTTCGGAGACTTGTTTTCTCGACTATAGATTACTACTTCTTCGTTTCGTACTTCATCAGTCTACTTCATTTAGTTCTTCGATTGCACCAAACTTCAAATAGTCCCGGTTTCTTCTTATCCGGATTTCCGATAGTCCTTGTTTTGCTTCCATGTAGCGGTTTGCCCCTTAGGTACATTTTCAGGAACTACTTCCTCATTTCCATATGAATGACTGATGACAGTAGTGCCCTTTGCTGAAGAAACCTGTGTTTGACAGTGCTGTCCTAATTGTAGTGCTGTCCTTAATCTTACCTCCCAGACAGGCGAATTATTCCACATTTTCCACTTTTTTGTCGAACACAATTTTTATATTAAACAAGTCATTAGTCTCATTTCTGTCTCTCTTCATCATCTTCGCGTCTGTTTTGTTTAGCCATATTCTATACCAAGTATAGTGTGCAAACTTTCAGCAGGTATTCCAGATCTTTCTCACATCCGATTATTTCGAGTATGTCATCAGCAAACCTTAAGGGTTGAGATACATGTGAGAGTTTTTTGCTGTCAGACAGTTTGGTATTTTCAGACAGTACGCGCAGAATTGCTTACACTAGGGGCTAATTTTCTTCTTGAGACTTCTCTATCGTAGTCCTGTGCGTGAAGGAAGAGCTGGTAATGGAAGTTGCAGCCTGAAACTGCGTTTTTAGTGCTTTTAGCGGCAAAGAAAAAAACGTAAACTAGTCTGCACTTGTTGGATAAGATAGCGAATTACGCGGCAGGGTGGCCGAGCGGTACTAGGCGCTTCAGTCTGGAACCGCGCGACCGCGACGGTAGCAGGTTCGAATCCTGCCGCCGCACGGGATTGGCCGAGCGGTCTGGGGCGCTGCAGTCATTGACTGTGCGGCTGGTCCCGGCGGAGGTTTGAGTCCTCCCTCGGGAATGTGTGTGTTTGTCCTTAGGATAATTTAGGTTAAGTAGTGCGTAAGCTTAGGGACTGATGACCTTAGCAGTTAAGTCCCATAAGATTTAACACACATTTTTTTTAAATCCTGCCTCGGGCGTGGATGTGTGTGATGTCCTTAGGTTAGTTAGGTTTAAGTAGTTCTAAGTTCTAGGGGAGCGATGACCTTAGATGTTAAGTCCCATAGTGCTCAGAGTCATTTGAATCATTTCTTTCTTTTTAGTCGGCAGGACGATTTTGGAACACGAAGGAATCTCATTGTAGACCTTGTGATGGAAAACCCACAATATGGAAATTTTACGAGAACGATAGCTAAGCAGATAGAAGAAATACTTATCTATAAATGGACCAATAATTGTCAGTATAGATACCATTATGCGTAAATCCATTGCTGTTAAAGACAGATTGCCTGTGACACTAATATTTCAAACTTCAGCTACGGTTATTCTCTTTAATATTTGGCAAAGGAACAATTGAAATGAAATAAAATTGCACCAATTTGATCCTGATACCCAAAGACTTTCAAATGCAAAGTAGGGCTGATATCTGATAAATGAAGTAATTCGGGGCATACAGTTACTTGAACGATTTTACTTGTACCTATCTACTAAAGGAACCACTCGTAAATTGCTTAGATTGTGGGTATTCCGTAGCCCAGTAAGTACACATTCCACAACGCTAGTTTTCATCGTAAAAACTAAATTAATTCACAACTTTTTCCTGAGTCCACTTCCTGGCAGCGTTCTTCAACAATTTTTTGCCAACACATCGCTGACATTCACTCGTAGCGCTGACGCATCGCGATGGTAATCTCAACTGTCCCGACAATGTTGGTACATGTTTTTATGTGGCGGGGTGAGTAGCACGCTAATCTTTCATTCGTATTTTCGTTTTAATGTGAGATTGAGTCTCTTCAGTGGCAATTATTTTTTTATTTTCGTTAATTCTTTGTAATATGTCTACGATGTTTTCATACGTTACTTGCTGCATAGCGTTGTTTAAGTCTAGACCATTCGAAATGGGCCAAACGTTCTTGCTGTTCGTTTTGGAGGCACAGCGGGTGATTTCTTCCTTCAGGAACTTTCCACGGCCACGCTCAAAACATGCACATTCGTGAGCACTTTTATGTACTGTGAACGTGAGTACGACAAAATATATTGCCAAGGTCTGTAGAAGTTGTGAAATACGGTACAAATATGTGTCTCAGGCAGGCCGCTCGGCACTCTCCAAGTAATCTCAGCTCTCCCAACAATGCTGGTAGAATTTCTCCCGTCTGAGAGACATGGCAAGCAGCTCTCGGTAGATGGAGGTTGGCGTCTACATGAGAGGTCGGAACTCGCAGAGAGCGACTACCTGAGATCTAGTTCCATTCTTGGACACGGCCAGCGAACTGCCTCTCGGCGCTGTTTACACGACTAGTATTGCTCGTAAAAGCTCTCTGAGAGTGAAAAAACTCACTTGTATCTTTAGAACTGTTAGGTCCTTCTTAATGGTGATGTCCAAGTGATGTTGGAGTACACAGAAGCTGATCAGCTTCATTTGGTTCACTCGCTTCAACCAGGAGTTCCGTCTAGTTATTGTGCATGTTAGTGAGTGATGTAACGGAACAGCTGTTAGCATGGGCCGGCGGCTAGTATCAGCAATTTGATGTTTCGCATGATTGCCATTGGACAGAGGACGCAAGCAGTGCTTGGAATGGAGCTCAGACATCACACCAGATTTTGTAGAACTTGAGTGATGTAGCTGTACAGCTAGTATGACCAACAAATTTCGTTTTCTTACAGCCAAAGCTGGTGAACGGTATAATTTTCAGCATTGGTTTGTACCGTTTAAGATAAGAATATTTTAGTACTATTATTAGTATTCAAATGTATGATGTAGATTGTTTTATGGTAACGTAATCCCGCTCACTCATCCCACTTCCTTTTTTCATCATGTCTTAACGTGGGATGTCAGTCGGATACCAAAGTCAGGTGGTATGGGCCATATAAGCAAATTTTTGTTTTGCTTTTAGGGCACGAAGCTGAGGTTCAAGGAGAAGTTCGTCAGTGATGGTCGAGGTGAATGGTAGGAGGCAGTTTTGGAAAGCAAAATGTCCGAAAGGATTTTTGTCGATCGTTTTAATGTTCCTGAACTTCACTGCAGAGGAGATTAAAATCATCTGTAGGGAAACAGAAGACTTGAGACGGGACTTACCAAACCAGCATTGTTTACGGCGAATCTTTTAAAGGAAATTGAATCCAGAGTGAAACAGCAGGGCACATCAAGCCTGAGCGTACACTGAAGATTCCTTATACGAAAAAAGAAAAAAAAAATTCTTTTACTTTCAACTTTGATGATTAGACAAGTATTGTTTAGCCAACTTGGATTGTCTGAAAGGACCAAATATTCTATTCATCATAATGAAATCTGTCCATCTGTTTTAAGTTTTGACTTTATTTTTTTATCCTATTGTACTTTTGAGGTATAAAGACATTACATTTGTCTGTGAAACAAAAAGAAAAAGTTTATTTAAAAATCTATACCTTGTTCTATGGCTCATACTCCCCGACACTTTTACTGTATTTCAAATTGTTAGAAAATATTTTCTTTCCGTGTGTCGTATTGGTTAGAAATCTTCTTTTCATTATTCACACAAAAACAAAATTTTCATGTTACATTTTTTTATGCACTTGTATCTCATTCCGGTGTGACCGAGAGGTTCTAAGCGGTTCAGTTCGGAACCGCGGCCGCCCGCGGTGGTCTCGCGGTTCTAGGCGCTCAGTCAGGAGCCGCGCGGCTGCTACGGTCGCAGGTTCGAATCCTGCCTCGGGCATGGTTGTGTGTGATGTCCTTAACATAGTTAGGTTTAATTAGTTCTAAGTTCTAGGGGACTGATGACCACAGATGTTAAGTCCCATAGTGCTCAGAGCCATTTGAACCATTCGGAACCGCGCTGCTGCTACGGTCGCAGGTTCGAATCGTACATCGGGCATGGATGTGTGATGTCCTTAGGTTAGTTAGGTTTAAGTAGTTCTAAGTCTAGGGGACTGATAACCTCAGATGTTAAGTTCCATAGTGCTTAGAGCCATTTGATACTTATACCTCATACCAAAACAACAACAAAAGTTTTGCCCCAGTTTTAACTTACCTGTACCATACTAGCCTCCATTTCTCTACCAGCTGACACGATGTAGCCATCATCAGTAGATGTAAGATAATTACAAATTATATTGTTTCCGATATCAGAAACAGAGAACAAAGTAATTCCGACCGTCTATGGTTTATCCCGTCTATGGCGTCACTGGCTGTAGAGTTGAAGGACCTTATTGAGTATACCCATTTCCCGGGCATTAATTCTGACTTTTCCAAATCTGATCTGCTACTTCTTCCTCGTGTATCTTCATAACTGTTTCTACGAGTGAGAGTTTATCCAGTTCCAGTTCTATTTAACTCAGATCCTTGTATTGTTTGTTCCTTTATCAGCAGAACTACCACATTCACATAAATGGTAGAGCTTGACCGATAGTACAAAATCATAATAAATATAAAACTGAGCGCTCAGCTGTTGCCAGATGACATCAGGACATCAGTGGATTCATATCCTCATGGTGCAACACATAGTCTTCGAGTGATCTGCGAAGAATTTTTTTAACTTCTGTCATTTGGATTGGAAGATCTTATTTTCTGTTTTGAGATCCTATTAAAGGCAATAATTAATAGGAAAATTGTATATAACGCTATTCCTTCGTGAAATCGCCACCATTTTACTACGAAAAAACCCAAATGATTATAGCACAGTGACTGTAATAACAAAATAAATGACATGAAGCCAGAAGGGAGGCTTTGTTGACGCTAGACCGGATGCATGGGCCTCTTGCGGGAAGGAGGTTTTTCCCAGCGCGCGGTTCTGTGACAAATACGCTGTTGACAAGACACCAGCAGAAGGCTTCTAACAGGCTGTAGCATTCGTCACCCCCGAGTGCTGGAGAAAGTCGTACAGGATTGTTGGAATGCAGCCAGTTTTAATACAGAAAAATATACACGTCTACCCACATTAATCCAACCATCTCTCAAGAGCCTGAATAACCACCTTTTGCAGCGCAGACCACAGTGATACGTGCAGGAGGAGAGTCAGTGACGGTCTGGAAGATACCGACAGGGCCAGCCGGTGTGGCCGAGCGGTTCTAGGCGCTTCAGTCTAAAACCGCGCGACCCCTACGGTCGCAGGTTCGAATCCTGCCTCGGGCATGGATGTGTGTGATGTCCTTAGGTTAGTTAGGTTTAATTAGTTCTAAGTTCTAGGGGACTGATGACCATAGCTGTTAAGTCCCATAGTGCTCAGAGCCATTTGAACCACACCGGCATGTGAAGCTATGCCGACTCCAGCGTCGTGGCCACCTTCGGTAGTTTCCTCGGTTGAGGATCCATAGCGCGAACAGCCCAATCGAGATGGTCCAACAGATTAGCGATAGAGTTCAAATTCGAGGAGTTTGGTGGCCAGTGGAGTACGGTAAACTCATTCTTGTGCTCTCCGAAACACGCACGTACAGTGCGAGCTGCGTGACAGGTTGCATTGTCCTGCTGGTAGATGCCACCGAGACGAGGGAAAAAAAACTGCATGTAGGGGTAGACATGGTTCCCAACGATAGATGTGTAGTGTGTTGATCCATTGTGCCCTCCACAGCAACGAGATCACCCAGGGAATGCCACAAAAACGTTCCCCAGACCATATCGCTCCCTCCTTCGGCCTGGATCCTCCCGGAGATTGTTCTGGGGTATTTCCTTTCAAAAGTACCACGCCGTTCCATCAATCTGATGGAGCAGAAGACGTGATTCATCGAAATGGCCGTGTGTCACTACTCAGTGGACGTCCGTTTGCAGTACTGACCTGCAAAACCACCCTTCGTCGTCGGTGAACAGCAGTCACCGTGTGTGCGTATATCAGACGTCTGCTGCGGAGGCCCGTACGCACTGAATGTCTCTGAACGGTCGCTGCGGAGATACTGTTGGTAGCCCTTGGTTCATCTGGGCGGTCAGTCGGTCGACAGTTGCACTTCCGTTCACTCGCGCACATCTCCGCAGCCGTCGTTCACTCCTGTAATCTATGGCCTGTGTTGCATCACAGTTGCCTCGGCGCCGGTTTTGCCGCGCGTGGAATACTTAAACCACGGCAGCACGTGAACCCTTTAAAGACACAGCCGTTTCGGAAATCGTTCAACCTCTGTCCCTAAAGCCAACGATCATGCCCTTTTGGACTGAAAGATGTGTCTTAGGGAAAGGCAGGATTCGGTGTGGACGTAGCCTTACCGCTGGTTGCTCAGTTTTTTTTAACCACATACTCCTTATTTGGAAACAATTGCAAATGAGGTTGACAATAAGAAACAATTATCAGATTTGACTATTAAGACAAGATGTCTAATAAAAAATTCTTAAGCAGGTTACGCTCACGGCTGATGGCCTTATTGAGCAGAAATTGAAATTATTTGTCGGCTGAAGGCCCCAATAGTAATAACTCAAAAACAATTTATCGGCTAAAGGCCTGGACGGCAAATTCTTAAAAACAGTTAAACTTCTCCAAGAGATACTAAAATATTTGAAAAAAACGCATTAAAATTTCACTATTAAGAGACAATATCTAATTAAAAATTACCCAAATTGCATTCACGGCTGAAGGCCTTATTGACCAGGAATTCAAATTATTTGTCGTTTGAATGCCCCAATAGTAATAACTCAAAATTAAAATATTTTGTTTTTTTTTTTTAAAAAAAAACAATCATCACAATTTGATCAAACCAACAGAGAAGTGGGCCTCAAACAGTACTCCAAGGATCGGCCTGGGAAAGTCGCTCAATTTCGTAACCGATGAGACAGCAGCCAAGATATGTGTTCACTTAACTAGATGGCAACTCAAACTAGTGGCAATTTAAACGCAGACCAAAAGACACTTGTAACATCTACCTAATGTCTAATAACCAGTACACGATGGAATAACCGAGGCAAGGCGGAACTGGCGGACAGTATTTCGTCTTCAGAATCAAATGTTTAGAACATCCAGAAGCAGAAGGAACCACTATGACCAAAGTATTCCAAAAGAAACAATGTATCCAGACCACAGTCAAGGGGGCTGTCGAACTACACGCCTTACCAGACAGCAGCGGCAAGGCGAGGAAAGGTACACTGCCGCGAAAATACGCTGGACTCCAGGGCAGGTAACTGGGGCGCTAGCAGCCACTAGGCAGAAAAATACCGCTGGTTGAACTAATCTCGCCAAGTCCAAACACTCCACTAGTTCCTCATCGTCTCAGCGACCCTGCTAGCAGCAAAGCGCGAACAAACGGTGTGATATCAAAATAGTGGAGGTTTCACTACTGGGTTAATGTTCAATCAACTGAAACGTCTTGGATCCGGTGGACAATGAGGCTGTGGCCCTCTCAACTACAGCCCCTCGATCTGGCAATGCCTGCATGCCGCCAGCGGTCCCGGCATGTCCTGGCGTTGCCGGACCTCACTGCTGCTCCGTCCCAATGGAAATCTACCACACTCCGACCCAGAAAACACTTGTCTTCCTTCTAAAGATAGTACCGCGGTACTAGATATCGATAAATGCTGCTGCTGCCACTCGCAGACAGATAACGCTAGCTAACGTAGTGGCGCCAGTAAACACAACAAGAAAACGAGACGCCACTACCCGTATAACACGATGCCAACCTACCAATGCGAGCCGCAACACGGCTCATGGACATCAGATAAATTGCTCCGTTTTCGCATTACGACAACGACTGCACTATTCCGAGCGTTCCTGTAAGACCGTTTATGTACGCTCCATTGCTAGTGTTTCCGCCAGCGGCCTGTTAGTGTTTACCCGTCGAATATAGGCGGTGATCACATGTTGTGACTGGATCGTGTATACTGACAGTCCTGTAACATTCTGTTGGGATACGCCCGAAGTTACTTTTACATCTGTCCTTTCGTTCCACTATGGGCGACTTGTTCTGTCTGCAAGGAAGCCCTGAATCCAGTCACAAATTTGGGCTGTCATTCGGTAATTTGGAATATAGTTCACAAGATGAGATCAAAAATTCAAATGGCTCTAAGCACTGTGGGACAACATCTGAGGTCATCAGTCCCCTAGACTCATAACTACTTAAACCTAACTAACTTAAGGACATCACACACATCCATGCCCAAGGCAGGATTCGAACCTGCGACTATAGCAGCAGCGCGGTTCCGGACTGAAGCGCCTAGAACCGCTCGGCCACAGCGGCCGGCAAGATGACATCGATTACCTTTCAGAAGTATAGAAACACGGCATCAACCTGGACACGGTTGTCTACAGGACTGGATCTGATGGACGAACAGGGCAAGCCAAGACTCTATTCGAAAAAGCTGTGTTGTTTTCTGTTGATACGATTTTTTCTCCAGGAACGTAGAAGTCTGTGGAAGTAGTGTGAGCTATTCAACCGGCGCGGCGGCCTCGGCAGTGACCCTGCGGTGGGCCCTTGGTCTCCTCCCGCAGCCTGCGGTCAGCTGCGGTCGTGGCTTCCTGTGTTTGGCCGCCAGTAGCAGCCGTCTATTTCTGAGGTGCCACTGGCGGCGGCGGCGGCAGTCTGCCTCCAAGGCGCGCCTCTCCATCTCCCAGACCACGATACCGCCTCGGAAGTGTTGCAGTTAACACCAAGCAACATGGCACAGTGGTCAGACACTGCGCTTCTGCTCGGAACGGCAGTATTCAACGTGGATTCACACTCGACATCTCAAAAATAGCAGATGCAGGTGAACGGGTATATTCCGCCGATCTAGATTTCTGAAAAGCGTTAGACACTGCGGTCGGCCAAGGTAGCGGAGTGGTCAGGCATCCGTGCGGAGGACCTCGGGTTTAATTCGCGATACTGCGTTATTCAATCTGTATATTGAGCAAGCGGTAAGGAAACAAAAGAAAAAATTCGGAGTAGGAATTAAAATCCATGGAGAAGAAATAAAAGTTTTGAACTTTGCTGATGAGATTGTAATTCTGTCAGAGACTGCGAAGGACCTGGAAGAGCAGTTGAACGTAATGGACAGTGTCTTGAAAGGAGGATATAAGATGAACATCATCAAAAGCAAAACGAGGATGATGGAGTATAGTCTAATTAAATCAGGTGGTACTGAGCGAATTCGATTAGGAAATGAGACACTTTAAGTAGTCGATGAGTTCTGCTATTTGGGGAGTAAAATAACTGATGATGGTCGAAGTAGAGAGGATATAAAATGTAGACTGGCAATAGCAAGAAAAGGACTTCTGAAGAAGAGAAATTTACTAAAAACGAGTATAGATTTAAGTGTCAGGAAGGCTTTTCTAAATGTATTTGTATGGAGGGTGGCCATCTATGAATGTGAAAAATGGACGATAAATAGTTTAGACAGGAAGAGAATAGAAGCTTTCGAAATGTGGTGCTACAGAAGAACGCTGAAGAGTAGACGGGTAGATCACGTAACTAATGAGGAGGTACTGAACAGTATTTGGGAGAAGAGGAATTTCTGGCACAACTTGACTAGAAGAAGAGATCGGTTGGTAGGACATGTTCTGAGGCACCAAGGGATCACCAATTTAGTATTGGAGGGCAACGTAGAGAGGGACCAAGAGATGAAAACACTAAGCAGATTCAGAAGCATGTAGGGTGCAGTAGTTACTTGGAGATGAAGAAGCTTGCACAGGATAGAGTAACATGGAGAGCTGCATCAAACCAGTCTATGGACTGAAGGTGACAACAACAACAACTGCGAGAAATTTTTTCGTGGTGGAGGACTGGAGTGGGGTACACTCACAAGGAAAGTATTTGCGTTCCAAAGAACATACCTTTATGAAATTTTGGTTATAGGACTATCGCGTTCCTCTCAAGCTGTTGGCGAGTGTCGTTTTTCTACAACACACTACAAAAGTGCTCTAGATATCATTGCACATATCACTGTAAAAGCCAAACATAAACCATAAATGCGAGTGAGGACTGTAAATAAAATGCTCAGAGCAATATGAATAACTGCAGAATGCGTAGTGAAGAAAAGCAAGTTTATCACATGTCCTTGCTGCACATTCTATAACACACTCTGTGATCAATGGCATCCGGACACATGGCTGAAAATGACTTACAAGTTCGTGGCGCCCTTCATCGGTAATGCTGGAATTCAATATGGTGTTGACCCATCCTCAGCCTTGATGACAGCTTCCCCTCTCGCAGGAATACGTTCAGTCAGTTGCTGGAAGGTTTCTTGGGAAATGGCAGTCCATTCTTCACGGACTGCTCCACTGAGGAGAGGCATCGATTTCGGTCGGTGAGGCGTGGAACGAAGTCGGCGTTCCAAAACATCCAAACGGTGTTCTGTAGGATTCAGGTCAGGACTCTGTGCAGGCCAGTCCATTACGGGGATGTTACTGTCGTGTAACCACTCCGCCACAGGCCGTGCATTATGAACAGGTGCTCGATCGTGTCGAAAGATGCAACTGCCATCCTCGAATTGCTCTTCAACAGCGGGAAGCAAGAAAGTGCTTAAGGCTCAATGTACACCTGTGCTGTGGTAGTGCCACGCAAAACAACACATGTTGGCAGATGACGTTCACCGGGCATTCGTCATATCCACACCCTGCCATCGGATTGCCACATTGTGTACCGCGATTCGTCACTCCACACAACGTTTTTCCACTGTTCAGTCATCCAATGTTTACGCTCCTTACACCAAGCGAAGCATCGTTTGGCATTTACCGGCGTGATGTGTGGCTTATGAGCAGCCGCTCGACCATGAAATCCAAATTTTCTCACCTCCCGCTTAACTGTCATATTGCCGGGGGGGGGGGGGGGGGGAGGGGGGAGAGTCTAAGGGGGTCGAGAGAGTATTCTCATGATTAATGCGCTCAAAAAAAAACGCTTAATGCGCAAGGGTATGAACAATGTGAACACACTGTGCAGCACTATGTATTGCGTACAGTGCAGGAACAGTTCCAGGACGATGATTGCATGACAATGTACCCGGCCATAAAGTAGCATCTGTGAGGCAATCATTTGCGAATAATAACATTCCTGAAATAGGTGGCTGACTTGCCCAGAGTTCCGATCTGAGCCCACTGGAGCACCCAAGGATGAGTTGGAACATCGACTTCACTCCAGACTCCAGAGTCCAACATCGATACCTTCTCTGGTTTCGGCTCTTGAGGAAGAATGGGCTACCATTTCTCCACAGACCTTCAGACATCTCAATCGAAGTGTCCCCAGCAGAGTTCAAGTCATCATAATGGCGAAGGGACGACACAACCCACATTAATTCCTCTAATAGGTGTCTGGACACTTATTATCGGATAATTCATATACCGAAACAGCCCGCCTTTGGTACGTCGTCTCCTGCCTGAAGGCTCCCATCTGACTCTGTGGAATGCGAGTAGCTTCACAAGGTAAACAGAATCTACAGTTAGCGAAAGACGAACCTCTGCTCCCCTCGTCTGAAGTGTTGCCTAAGTTTTAATGTAATGCATATCACTTCAGTTCCAAGAATTTGGATTCACAGATTCAAGGCCTACCGTTTAAAAGGGCCCTATTTTGTAGCAGGACAGCTTGGAAACGTGTGATATACATGGCACGCCAGTAATAGGTGGCTCAGTGTTCTTGAAACAGTTTATGTGGGTAAAAGTCCTGGCTGCAAATGGCACACTAAAAGTGGATCTCAAAAATAGACCCTTAACTTTCGTTAAGGATGATCTTACTAACAAGAAAATCCACGTAGGCGATACGGCCGGTATCACTACGTTCACCTGTGTATTCCTGTTCCTCTGTGGCTACGGCCATTCTTCACAAAATCTATTCTCCCAGTGGTAAGGTCGCGACTGCGAACTTACTAGAAACCAGGGAAAGATGGCGTCTGGATGCCTAAAAGATCGGCAATCCACAAACAAACAAACAGACACACACACACACACACACAAACACACACACACACATATATATATATATATATATATATATATATATATGTGTGTGTGTGTGGAGAGACCTTTGTAAAGTGCTACTAACTGTAGACAAGTAAAACGAAACAGGGCGACCTTTGTAAAGTGCTACAAACAGTGGACAAGTGAAACGAAACAGGGCGACCGATGAGAAATTTTTTATATCCACGCTCACGTGGTACAGGTACTCTGCCCATGTCAATTAAGTCGGCAACTTTACTGTCTTACACAAACAGATACACAAGCAAACATTTGGCGTTCACATTTCTGTTTCAGTTATATTGTGCCAAAAAATTATTACAAAACAGTTCGAAAGCCCGACTTCTGACTAAGTTTCTACCACTTCTTTGTAAGGCAAATGTTAGAACAGGTAATTTCATCCCATTATTATTATATTATGAGAAATTTTGTATATCCACGCTCACGTGGTACAGGTACTCTGCCCATGTCAATTAAGTCGGCAACTTTACTGTCTTACACAAACAGATACACAAGCAAACATTTGGCGTTCACATTTCTGTTTCAGTTATATTGTGCCAAAAAATTATTGCAAAACAGTTCGAAAGCCCGACTTCTGACTAAGTTTCTACCACTTCTTTGTAAGGCAAATGTTAGAACAGGTAATTTCATCCCATTATTAATGAATGAGATATTTCCTTCCCCAACGTGGAGCATACTGTGACACTTGTTGGCTACATTAAAGACGGTCAGTTTTGTAACGGATGTGAAATACTGTAATTGTTTCATGAAACCGAACTTAGAGTTCCGGAGGAAAGAATATTGAGGGAAACCACAGAAAACCTATCAACATGGCTGGATGAGGGATTGA